>NC_051161.1:21386582-21469390 GCF_013339745.2 Dermacentor silvarum
ATTGCTTCTCATTTCATCACGAGGTACATAGGAAGAGATGGTGCAAGAAAGGAAAACAACGAGTACAGCCGGCAGACGATAAAATTCCTCCCGTTTGCCTTCGCAGTAGAGGAAAAAAATCTGATTACCAGAATATTCATAGGATAAAATATAGTACAATGGAGTAATAAAGAACTACAATAATAAAGAACTTGATATATGATATCAACAACGGACATTTAAGAGACTCACGCAGAAGATATGTATACGCAGACCACACACAAACTGCGTGAATCTGCAGATGCTGCAGAAGGCATGTAACTTCAGCCTAGCTACATGCAGCTTGCTTGAGTTAATTACAGATGGGATAACGTCACCGATCACATTGTGGTATATTGCTGTGTGCCATCATGAAAATCAGAACAAAGCAAGGACTCTAGCATCACTGTTCACAGTTGCATAAAAGCTTTGCGATGCTATTTGACGGGCCGAACAAACGGGTAAACAATCACCCATCAGCGAGTTTTTTTTTTTTTGTGTGTGTGTGTGTGTGTGTGGTGTGTGTGTGTGTGTGTGTGTGTGTGTGTGTGTGTGTGTGTGGTGTGTGTGTGTGTGTGTGTGTTGTGTGTGGTGTGTGTGTGTGTGTGTGTGTGTGTGTGTGTGTGTGTGTGGTGTGTGTGTGTGTGTGTGTGTGTGTGTGTGTGTGTGTTTGGAGCGGCGCGAAATTTCCGCATAATAGCAAACCTAGAAAGAATTCGTGTACTATTTTACGCGTTATTACATACCACCACAATGAGTACACTTAAACAATTTTTACATACTAGCTGTTGTCTTCGTAAGAAATTGTCACATATGCTAGCAGCCCGCTACAGAAGAGCAGGCGCACACATTCGAACGCCGCCCAGCCACCCGCCGAGTAGCAGACGAACAGGTTATAAAAGCGCCACCTATGGCCACCGGTTGAACGAAAGTGGGCGCAAGCTGCTCCCATAGAAGCCGGACATCTGTGCAGGTCTGTAGTTCCAGTAGGTCGTGGGCTGTACCACTTGATTTCGTAATGCAGGCCTAGGCTGCGAATTAAACGAGATATTCGTGGCATTGGTCTCTAGGTTTTGCCGCGCAGCTGTACCTAAAGTACCTCGTGAATTAGGGAATTCGTTAACACGTGACGGATAGTATAAAGCCGAAAACGGCATTCATCAGTAATTATTTAGTGGCCGCATGGCCTAATTTCGCTTGTTTTTGGAATGTGTATCACCTTACTTTGCTTCTTACCTGCATTTCAGCTTCACTCATTCGTAAGTAGACAATGCTAGCAATGTGCAGCCAGACGCAGTGTGAAACATTCTCTCATTGAGATATCCAATACCGCTTTCCAATTTCCAGTCACCAAACTTGAGCATCGGAAGAAAGGTAAGCGCCCATGGACGGTCGTTTCGCGCAACCTGGAGCTTAATTTAATACCTGCCTAGCGTTTTTTCCTTTTTTTTTACCGCAAGTGTAGTACCACACGGTACTGCATACCATGTGGTCTGAGCAGAACGAATAGTAAACATCAAGCCAAATCTATCGAAAGTTTCATTGGTCGCTGACAAATGCCGACATTTTTTCGTCGGTCTAATCTGGTGCAATATCGACCTGCGATTGCTGTAGCGCTGTTGCTAGCATTTCTCATTGCGCCAGCGTTGTGAGACGCCTGGTATCCGCTAGGGCAGCGTTCCTGCTGCACAGCAGCAGTTGTCTCGCTTGCTGCGTCGCGCCATGTCGCCGCCGCGTATTGTTCAAACACTGTGTGAGGACATCGAGGGCAACGCTGAACCTTTACAACGCTTTCAGTGCTTCGCCTCAGGGAAGAAACTGCCAATAATAATAATAAATGCGAAGCATTTCTTTGCCTAGTCGGAGCCAAGGTCAAACGCGAGGCCGTTCAAGGTTACAGAGCTTGTCGCCGATGCACGCGCACCTCCATGCGCCCACTCGCTGGCGGCTATTGGCTCGGCCCCTCCTTGCTCCACGCGCAGGCACGCGCTCTCCCACGCGACCACTCGCACGCTGCTGCTCGCTTGAAGCCTCCTCTCCTTGCTCCCCTCGCCGGTACGGGTGTGCGTGCCACAATTAAAAGTGACTCGGTTGCGTTAGATGCTTTATGCTGCGCGTAGGCCTCTACTTGCAGATATAACAATGGACCCTCAAAATTATCACGCGGAAGAACAGCGGAAGAGTGCAAATGCTCTACGGAGACTACAGAGCTATGCAACGCGTACTGAAGCGACAAGGCAGCAGGCGAAGCAACGGGTTGACGAGATACGCGGGGCCGTGGAGCACGAGCACGAAGAGAAGCGATGCACGGCCGGAGAACACCGGCACGCCAGGCGAACGGTCGCTGAACAAGCCATCGAGACCGAGCGCAGACATTCAAAAGCGCTTTGTCGTAGACGAATTTGGTGCGGCGTGTACCGTCTGCGACCGCCTCTCGTTCCGATCGGACGTCGTCAGGGGTAACGGCCCGCGCATGTGGCGGTCCTCGAGTGAGCGCTTCGATTCACCGAATGAACGTGAGTTCGCTCGGCCATCGCGTCACGTGCAGGGGAGAAATGCGCCGCACTGACTTAGATAACCATCGAGAATGGCGTTTGCCGTAATTTTATTGCGATAACAATTATATGGACACTCCAAGAGCATTTCTGCCGTCGCCGTCGTCGTCACCGTCGCCGTAAGGTTCCGTATAAAGGCCAACGGCGATAAAATCGTCGCCGCGCGCCGTACGCTGTGTGTGCTAGTGAAAGCGTACGAGAGTGAGCCGGCAATCGCGGCTCATTGCAGCGCACGCGAGCGAGGAAGGCCGGAAGCGCGCGGTCGGCTATCGCGCGTGCGAAGCACGAGGCGAGGCGACGGAGAGGGAGGGGGGAGTGCGTTCTGCCCCGTCGGCTGCTACTCACATGCGGCCGCTCGGACGCCATATCTTCAAAGCGATCTGCGATTGGGACAAAGTGCAAGCGCCGAGTGCCTGTAGCTCCGTATGCGCTCTGCTTTCGACGTTTACTTCGCGTTGAAGCGAAACGAGAGACAGCGCGAAGGTCAATTTGCCCACTGCTGCTGGCGCGCTTTCTCACTCCGGCGTCTTCACCGCGACTTTCCGCGGTCACCGAGCGAGATGTGTTCATGTTTACCTGCGAGCTCATGACACCGTGCTTGTCTATTCAGTTAGTGAGCGAATGTTTACAACTTTATATGGCCAATTAAACTACTATGCTTGCTTCGTATAGCTCTCCACTAATTTGTTATCGCTATCGATACTTCGCCTTTCGGGCGAAACTTGGAATTTATTTTGTGACATTCTTTTCATAGTTCAAATGACCCAAGGCGCCACCGAATTTTAAGAACGGCAAAGTTGGGTGCGCCAGGTTATTGGTTCCTGAAATAAAAGTTTTTACCACAGTTGTGAAATTCTAACACAATTCTTGTGCAAAACTGCTGAGCTACGAACCTCTAAAGCGATTGTTTTGAAGTCAGGGAATAAGTACTAAACATCCTCCGCTAAGCTTTAGAGAAACATTGGTTAGCCTTGTTGTAGCAGATTCCACCTATAATATCTGCACATAATATGTAATATCGCTGACTATGCTCGTCTCTTTTGGACTTCAAATACAGCATGATAAAATGGGCCGTGCTTCACTGCGTCTCTTTAACAAGCGAGCTCTTGGTGTCTCTTCAAGGAGGAGACAGTGGCACCTACCATGCACCTTAATGAAATGATTCCAAGCTCTCACCACTGACTTTGAGAATTTCCTTGCTCAGAACTCCCTCGGCCATGTGATGCGACTTTTGAGGCACTGCTGGCAATCGGCAGCAAAAAAAATTCTCATTTGCCATCAGAGTTTTGGAGCGTACGAGATACTGAGTCTATAAATTAATGAGTCTACAGGTTATACAAAATATCTACAGGCATGAATTAAGATGATGTTACTGTCATTAATCAAGTCAAAGACGAAAAAAATATCCGAGGACCTCTAAGCCCTTATTACGGGTTGCTAATGCGAAAGCATTAATGTTCAATTGAACGCCGCTGAGTGGTCCTTGGAGTTTTGCGCTGCGAGCAATGTACCATAGCGATGTACCGGCGAGCTGGTAATGCAGCTGCGAGTAATGTACCCGAGCCAACAAGCAGCAGCAGCCTGTGGTGCCAACGCCGCATGCCACCGACGTCCTTCGCGACGAGAGACAGAGGAAGCAGCAGCGGCCACCAAGGCTGGCAGGCGCGTGCGGCAGCTAAGCCAGATGTGCGTGAGAGAGAGAGAGAGAGAGATATACGGACCGAGCGCTGGCTTCCGAGAGCGAGGGTGACGTGGCGTCGCGGCAATGCCCTCTCCCCTCACGCAACACCTGGCGCGCTATTGCGGTTGCAGGTGTTCTCTTTCAACCGCTTTCGTCCGTTGAGGCGCGCTCGTGCGCTGGCATCGCAGCCTATGGTAATTTAGGTGCTGTTTTGCTGCTACAGACTACAGGCGTCGGCTTTTTCGCTCAATGGACCATTTGACGCTTTGGCATGTAAACGTAGACATATGGGAAAACATACAGGTTTATTTGTTCAACTCTTGATCTTGGTCACTCGTCTATCTTGGGTCCTTGGTCAGTTTGACCAAGGAACTAGTACGGCCTCCGAAATATGACAATTTTTTTAAGTCCTTGACTTGGTTGCTAACCGCAACTTCATCTTCGCAATCTTTCCTGACCAGACCACTATTCATGGAAACCTCGGCTGTATATCCATAGACATATTGCGGACAGCTTTGCTTTTCTATACACTGAGTGACAAAGCGTAAGGAATATGTGCGTTGTAGACAAAAGTTGATTGATATCTAAACGCAATGGCGCCACAAACCGTCGATACACAGTCTGGATAGACTTCACACAGCCCGCACCATCTGTACGTTGGATGTCTGTAGAAATTTTGTGTATTAGAGTAATAGATTTTCGTTATGCAGCACAACGCCCTGCGTCGGCTTCTGTCACGCACATGGTTGCTCCTAAACGCATGACAAGACACGGCACAGTGTCAGGGCTGATAATTCGACAAACAAGACACGTACTCAAAGGCACCAGTGCACCGACTCGACACGATGCTTCTTCTTTCTTGCCCCTGTGTCCTGTTGGCAAGTGTTCCTGGCGCCGTGCGTGAATGCACGAAGGCTCCCTATCGCGAGCAGCGCTCATCCATATTTTGAGCCTCGCCCAAGGAGGTTACAAAGAAATTGTGGAGAGGTGACGCCCGCCCCGAAACTGAAGCCAAGGACACGATCTTCCCATGGCTATAAGAGCTGTAGAGTCTTGCATCCACGTCGCATTTATATTCACAACGTTTCTGAAAAATATATTCACTTGATGGACACCCCCCCCCCCCCCCCCCCCCCCCCCCCCCTATTCATCACCATTCGTTGTGCGCTCGCACAGTGTAAGAACCAATACACGGTCATTACAGTTGACAAACCTATCGACGCTATCGGCGTCCACGAGCGCGTTGAAGTCGAAACCGAGCGCTCGCAACACGTTCGATTGGTTCATTCAGAGTGCCGCGCTCCAACTCAGAGTGCTCGCAGACGCTCCCACCTTCAACCTGGGAGCGACCGAGATACGACAGAAGCTCGATCACGTGGCCACTCCCATTGCTCTGGGAGTACCTAGTACGTTCGGTTGGCGCAGCCTTTCTCTGGCTCAGGTCTCGAGAAGGCTCCGCATCACTGCAAACCTAATTGGAGGGCGGTAGGAACCAGTCGAATGTGCCATTGTTAAAGTCCAAGATGGCAGCGCTCATGAATCTAAACTAATAATCTAGTACGCATGTACCTTGGCCATCATATTATCACTTAATCAACCACGTGACAGTTCAGTGCCCTCTTAAGCAGGCCTAACAGTTGAGCTAGTCTGAGTAGCTCCTGATTTTTCCATTTCATTACGAACGACGATTCAGACCAGCTTTTCCATATAAACCCGTGACAAGACTGTTCGAAGTATCTTCAAATAAACGCTTGCTATGCAGTATATGTACGATCGCGGTGTCTCAATATTTCATTAAACAAGTGGTGTCTGAAAATTCTTACACACAAAACACATTTACCCTTATTATTCACGTAACGTCACCAGAAATTCCGGAACTTTACTGTCAGACACTGCATACAGACACAGCGTCGAGGCGAAGGTCAGGCCATTATTTGGCTTGAGGGTTTATGTAAGCGATTGCGCTTGCACGAACATTGTGCGAGGTTTGTGAGCCACGCAAAACGGAATGCACGACGCCGTTTTTTGTAGAAAAAGTGAATGTGGGTCCGTATGCTCCAAAGTTAACAACTGTTATCGGTTGGTTATAGGAGCACATTAGTCATTTGTAGGTAGACGAAAAAAAAAAAATTTTGGCGTTTTACGTTCCAAAACCACGATCTGATTATGAGGCACGCCGTAGTGGGGGACTCCGGAATAATATGGACCACCTGGGGTTCTTTACGCGCACCTAAATTTAAGTACACGGGTGTTTTCGCATACTACAACATACGGGGTGATGCACTTTAAGCCCTACGGAATTTCTTTAAAAATCACCTGTGGCAGATAGCGTAATTCATGTCCTTGAGCTGGACTATTCGAAGAGGTGGACATTACTAGCACGATATATCGAAATACATTTTCAACTAATTAACAAAAAATCAGTAATTAACTTCCTAAATTTTTTATTTTAAAGCACATATTCCAATTTACGAATTGTAGTCGATGAGTTTGTAAGACGTATTCACTTAAAATAAATTTCCAGGTTGCCACCAGCTTCCAGATATTATTTACCAAAGTGTGGGACGAAATACATGGTCACTCCAGTTACTTTTGGGCTTCAATGTATGAAATAGCGTTTTCTTAAAACATTAAGTGGAACAACAGTGCCTTTTTATGGCGAGTTTGATGGCGCATATCTTTAAGCTGGTGTAATTCTGGAAATTCATTACAAATAAGATACGTCTTGCAAACTCGCCTGCTACATTGTACAATTGATAAATTGCAATATGTGCCATAAATAAATAAAATTAAGAAGTTGATAAACGCATTTTTGTTCATTAGTTGAATATGTGTTTGGTTTATCGCGTAAGTAATGTCCCCTTGTCTTCATAATCCAGCTCAGGGACTAGAATTATGTTATCTGCAACAGGCTATTTTTTGAAAAAGTCCATACAGCTTCAGAATGATCACCTTGTATATTATTCAGTTGAGCTAGCAATAGGAGTGAAATGCAGGCAGGTTTGTAGTTTGTGTGCAATTAATTTCTGTGCAAGGAATCTATGTACAGTGTTCTCTCTGCCGAATACCACTGCTCCGGTAAACTTGAATGGGTTGTTGATGATCAATCGAATGACGCAAGTTGAAAACACACCTCTGCATCCCTGGAACGGTATGAACTGTGTGTTCGTGCAAAAAAAAAAAGAAATAAAAAAAAAGAACCACGCAAGAAGTGAGATGCGAGGTGGGAAGAGGCAGGAAACTGGACCAAGGGTCCGAGTTGCGCGAAAAGAGAACAAGAAAATGAGTCTCCTCTTATTGGCCCTTTGTAGAGGATGTCCTCCTTTTCTCAGTTCGCGTCCTGATGACAGCACTCTTAACGAGACGCACGCGGTGGGCCGGCGAAGCGATTCGAACGCGTTAGTGCCCCCAACACTCTCGGTTAAAACAATAGCCCATGAAACTTGACACAGGGAGCACACGATCACGCCGCGCTGACTGACGACCATTTGTTTACTGCGCAACGATGTATAATGCGCGCGAAGAGAAAAATAAGAGAAAGAAACGAAGGCGAGGAGGTTGAGGATTGAGATCACCTAGATAAATGGGGTATGGATTTCGGCCTCCCATGTGTGTCACCACCACTCTAAGCCGTTGCAAGCCTCGCGATTCGATTCCAGTGCTCTCGGTCTCCCGTTAGATGTATCCGGCGCGTAGACCGCAATGACCGCGCAATTCACAGAGAGCACGGGGCATCCGCAATTTGAGGTAGTGGCTGAGAAACCGCACAGGCGGTCAACGAATTGACATGTTTCCTCAGAGATGATTAATGAATCTAGCTGCTTGGACCGAGCATCGAACGACCTTTGTTCCCACCATTGAACAGGCCGACACGGACGTGGGGAGCCTGACCGGGGAGAGAACAGGCATCTCGTTCCTCGTCGGCAACATGCTTTTCTTCCTCACCAGCAGCTCCATCGTGGCCGGCCTCGGACTCGGATTCCTCACCAGGAACACCGAAGGCACGATTGCATTGAACCTTCACCCTCGCGTCGTGTTCTTTGGCTCGCTTAATTGCGTGCTGCGAAACACAAGCGCGCTTTTAAAAAGCGGCGCGTTCAGAGGTGTGACATTGGTTGTACCGTGACAAAACAGGCGAATATTATGTGGTTTAAAATCAGCTCTAGGTTTAGAGAACACAGGTGAAAGTGTTGGCAGGGGTGGGTAGAGGGTGGCCATAGTCGCGCACCAACCTCCTGCGACTAACCGTTGACCTCTAACCACTGACCTCGACATCATTCTGTCAACCAATTACTTGTAAGACGTGCCTCGCAAAAAGTGATACCGAGAATTTCATTTGCGGTGGACGCATTTAAATTACTTGCGTTGAAGGAACGTGTACAAACGTAAGGTGCGTTTGTAATGAGTGCTCCGTTAATCTTGTAATTGAGTTGTGCTATCTTTTTCTTTATTTAAAAAAAAAATTGTACGGACTGAAAATAATCTGGACAGCGGTGTGGAGGCTGCTGTTTCAGTTCCCGCGCACTAGAAACAGAGTGCTAGTAGCAAATACCTAAGCGGGTGTAGGTGCTTCTGCTATGCGCAACTTCACTTCGGAGAGTTCTCACGTAACCAAATGGATTAACTTTGTTCAGTTAAAGGTAGAGTAAACTTACTCCATTGTGAAGCAATGCGGTTAGTCATGGGAGAATAAGCATCCATCCGCACATAATAGTTACCAATACTGCCTTTGTTATCGGATAGTAAAGGGCACTCACTTGCGCCTTCCACCAGCTAACTGTCCGCTCATCGCGTACACAATCGCGCACTATTAAAAAGAGGGAGAGAAAAAAAAAGCATATGACTATATCCCATTTCCAGTCACTCCATGTGATCGTATGATATCCCAGCAAAACCGAAATTGATGCAAATAAGACAAGGGGATTGCAGGACGTTAGAGGTGAAGATAAAGGGATAACAGGACTAGATACACAAACAAGGGCCCCTGGAACGGGAGCTCCAGCTAACTGGAGCTACGGGCTTAGGCTTCATTCTGCTTCCCGACGCGATAGCCCAGTGGATACGGCGTTGCACAGCAGAGCACGATGCCGTGAGTTTGAACCTGGACGCGGCGCCCGCATTCCGATGGGGGGGGGGGGGGGGGGGGGGGGGGCGCCATGCAAGAACGCTCGTGTACCCTGCATACAGGGCACGTTGAAGAACCTCAAGTGATCAAGATTAGTCCGGAGCGCTCCACTACTGCGTGCCTCATAATCTGATCCTAGACTCGGCACACAAAACCCCGAAACTTAATTTTTTCCCCTCCTTTTTCATCCGCTGTTGATAAAATCATCATATGGTGTTATTGGATATGCGCGATATACCGGGTGTTCAAAATTGAGCTTTACGGAATTTTTTTTTTAAATCGCCTGTGGCAGGTAGCATAATTCTTATCGTTGAGCTGGGTTATTCGAAGAGGCGGACATTAGTAGCACGAGAAATCGAAACACATATTCAACTAATTCAGAAAGATTCACTAATTAACTTCTCACTTAATTACTTTACGACGCATATTGCAATTTACGAATTGTAGCCGGTGGGTTTGCAAGACGCATCCACTTGAAATGAATTTCAAGGATGACACCAGTTTCCACATATTATTTCCCAAAGTGTGGGACGAAGGAGATGGGCGTTCCAGTTACTTTTGTGCTTGAACGTATAAAACAGCATTTTGATTTTTTTTTTAAATAAGTGGAACAGCGCATTTTTTACGGCGAGTTTGATGGCACATATCTCCAAACTGGTGTCATTCTGGAAATTCATTCCATGTGGATACGTCTGACAAGCTCAACGGCTTCAATTCGTAAATTGCAATATGTGTAGCAAAGTAATGAACTAAGAAGTTAATTAGTGAATTTTTGTTCATTAATTGAACATGTATTTCGATTTCTCGTGCTACTAATGTCCGCCTCAACGATAATAATTAATAACCCCGCTCAACGATAATAATTATGCTACCTGCCACAGGCGATTTCTAAAAATTCCGTGAAGCTTAAAAATGAACACCCCGTAGGTTGCACGAGTTTGTTCAATGCAGCCCACAACACAACACACTAGCTCACTAAATGAAATTCTGGGCTTTTACGTTCCAAAACCAAGATCTGATTGTGAGGCACGCCGAAGTGAGAGACTCCGGATTAATTTTGACCACCTGGGGTTCTTTAACGTGCACCCAATGCACAGTACACGGGCTTTTTTTTTTTTTTTTTTTTTTGCATTCCGCCCCCATCGAAATACGGCCGCCGTGGCCGGGATGTCGTCCCTCGACCTCGTGCTTATCAGCGCAACACAAAATCCACTAAGCTTCCACGGCGAGTCGCTAGCTCATTGCGATGAATGACATTTCAGGCGCGTGGACGCGCCGACACATCTCGTACATGGCGTTTCCGGGCGAGATCTTCCTGCGGCTGGCCGGCGTGGTGGTGATCCCGTTGCTGACAAGCATGCTGGTGGCCAGCATTGCCACCGCGGGGCTGGCCGCCGCGCGCCGTGTGGGCCTCCTGGCGTTCACCTTCTACGTCGTCAGCAAGGCAATGGCCATGGCCGTCGCATACGCGCTCGCCGTCTCCCTGAACCCGGGCAACCCTGCGCGCCGCATCGACGTCACCGACGTGAGGCCCACCCGCGGCAGGACGCACTACGTAAACATTGTCTTTGACGCCTGCAGGTTCGTAGGCTGTCGTCTGCTGCCGTAGACACGAGAGGCAGCGCGAAGGTCAATTTGCTCGCTGCCGCTAGCGCGCTTTCTCACTCCCGCGGTTTGACGAGTTTCATGTTTACCTGTGCGCGCGTAACACCGTGCTCGCTTGTTTAGTCAGTAAGCGAATATTTATAACTTTATACGGCAGATAAAACTACTATCCTTACTCCGTATAGCTGTCTACTAATTTGCTATCGCAATCGATGCTTCGCCTTTCGGGCAAAACTTTTTTTCTGAATTCATCTGCGAAGCTTTCCTTATGGGTTTTCCGTATGGGTTTTCTTCGTAGCTTCGTGCTGCAGGCAGGTGCAGGATGTTGCACCCAACATATTTCAGGTTTAGTTCGGGTTCAGGCTCAGCCTACTGAATATTTTCGGTTCGGTAAAGGTTCAGCTCCGGAGCAAAAACATAACGTTCGGTTCGAACAGGTATGAACAGGCTCGTACGGGTTCATAACGGGTTCAGCGTTAAGGAGAACCGGGAAAGTTTTCAGAAACGACGTTTCTGAGTCTCACCCGCCAATTTATTTAAGCAAAAAGCAGTTCATTTCTGCTCTTACTTGAGGAAGACCGATGTAACTCTGGTGTCTTGGATATTACACACCAAATCCAATACACTGTGACTGCAGGCGCACCGGCGTAATGTCATTTCTTTTCCTATACCCCCAGTAGCCAAAGCGCTGAAAGCACATTTAATTTCATTGTTGCTCCTGTAAGCTGGCGTACATCTACGGGCGCCTCGTCCATTTAGGTTGTAGGACCAGTGAGGGAATAATATGACTAATGAATAATATGACTAATATTAGTAGTGCCAATTTTCAAATCTGGCGTCCGCTCTGATCCCCTAAACTATAGACCCATTTCATTGACATGCACCTTCTCAAAGCTCCTTGAACATGTCATCCACACCCAGATCATTAATTATCTTGAAGATCACAACATCATATTTAAATATCAGCACGGTTTTCGCAAGGGATTCTCTTGCGACACTCAGCTTTCTGGATTTACTAACGACTTATTTACTTTAATAGACGCCGGGATTCAAGTCGACGCTTTGTTTCTCGATTTTTCTAAGGCATTTGATCGGGTCCCCCACCATAGATTACTACTCAAGTTATCGCATCTCAATATTAACCCTCAGGTTCTAGCATGGATTAAAGACTTCCTCTCATCTCGCGTTCAGTTCACCGCTGTTAATGGTTCTAACTCTTCAATGGCTCAAGTCACATCTGGTGTACCCCAGGGGAGCGTGCTTGGTCCCCTGCTCTTTCTAATATTTATTAATGATTTACCTAACTGTGTATCGTCCAAAATTAGACTGTTCGCTGACGACTGTGTTGTGTACAGAGCCATTAAAAGTGAAACTGACCACCAATATTTACAAACTGATCTCGATTCAATTAACACTTGGTGTTCATCGTGGCAAATGACTCTAAACCACTCTAAGACAAAGCTCGTCTCCTTTACAAGAAACTCTTGCCGCATTCCAACCAAATACACCATTAATGACGTAGCAGTTGAGGCAGCTTCTACTTACAAATATTTAGGTGTTCACCTACTGTCTGACTTAACCTGGAACTATCACATTGATCTGATTCTAGCAGCTGCTAGCCGTTCTCTTGGCTTATTAAAACGTAACCTTCGACATGCTCCTGCGCCTGTGCGTAAACTTGCTTATATCACCTTAATCCGACCTAAAATCGAATACGCTTCAGCCATATGGGACCCGGATCAAGCCTACATCATAGATAACATCGAATCCCTGCAAAACCGTGCTGCTCGTTTCATTTTTTCAGATTACTCACGTTTCACTAGCGTCACGGCGTTAAAAGCTCGTGCTGGTCTTGTTAACCTCTCCCATCGTCGCAAACTTGCTCGCTTAACTCTTTTTCACAAAATTTACCATCATCCGTTGCTTCATGACGATTTCTTTCAATCACCATCGGCCTTCTTTCCCCGCCGTGACCATCCTTTCAAGATCAAACGCATCATTTGCCGCACTTCATCTTTTGCGAACTCATTCATACCCAAAACCATTATTGAGTGGAACCAACTGCCTGGTACAATCGCAACTGAAATAAACACATCGAAATTTCAAGAACTTCTAAAAAATGAATGTGATAAGTAACTTTTCTTCTAGTTCTGTTCTGTTTACCGCAATGTTTGATTTTTCTTTTTTGTGTGTGTGTCTGTGTGTGTGTGTGTGTTCTGTTTATTATGTTGCGTTTTCTCATTATGGTTCCTTGATTGTTGCTGTGCTTCCACATTTTATTCTTCTTGCCTATTACTTCTCTAGATTGCCATACAATTTTTTTCACCCCCTATGTAATACCCTCGTTGTGAGGGCCTTTAGGGGTTTCTTGAAATAAATAAATAAATAAATAAATAAATAAATAAATAAATAAACAAATAAATAAATAAATAAATAAATAAATAAATAAATAAATAAATAAATAAATAAATAAATAAATAAATAAAATAAATAAATATAGTAAGGTTTGGTAACGACACAAGTCTTTGTGACAGGCATTGCTCTTAGAAGGATGTCTTGCTGTGCACAGCCTGCAACCGAGCTCTAACGACGCGACCATGCAAATTCCGTTATGTCAAAGGGCTGCGACTTAGACGTTATCACATTCTTTTATATACAGGGTGTTTCAGCGAACACTTTCAAAATTTCTTTAAGGTTGTCTGTGGCAGATATCCCAATTCTAGTTCATGAGCTGGTCTACTCGAGGAGGCGGACATTACTTCCACAAAAAATTTAAATGCATAATCGACTAATCAACAAAAATTCACTAATTAAGTTTTTAACTAATTACCTGATGGCCCATATTGCAATTTACAAATTGTAGCCGTGGAGTTCGCAAGGCGGATGCACCTGGAATTAATTCTCCGGATGACACCAGCTTCGAGATATTAATTCCCGAACTTTGCGGAGAAATGCATTGGCGTTCCAGTTAATTTTGTGCTTCAATGGATAAAGCGACGTTTTATTAACAAGCTAACTGGAACTCCAATGCATTTCACCGCAAAGTTCGGGAATTATTATGTCGAAGCTGGTGTCATCCGGAGAATTAATTCCAGGTGGATCCGCCTCGCGAACTCCACGGCTACAATTTGTAAATTGCAATATGGGCCATCAGGTAATTAGTTAAAAACTTAATTAGTGATTTTTTGGTAATTATTCGATTATGCAATTCAATTTCTTGTGTAAGTAATGTCCGCCTCCTCGAGTAGACCAGCTCATGAACTAGAATTGTGCTATCTGCTACAGGCAACCTTAAAGAATTTTTGAAAGTGTTCGCTGAAACACCCTGTATATGTGTGTGTGTTTGAACGCGCCTTTCACGTTGCGAGCTTTGCAAGATTTTGTAGTTAGCTGTATAGTAGAAGGAGATCAATTATTTTATGCTCATGTACACTCCAACCAGCCTTGGTTGCACAAAAATTTACATTAGTGTCAGAACTAAGCTGGGGTGACGTTATCCGAGTCACGCCTGTACCGTGAGAGTCGTTTGTCGATTACGGAAGATTTGGGGCTTTTTCTAACTCATCCCGTCTGACGTGCCCCAGCAGACGGTCCACAGCAGATAGTTAAATTTTACTCCAAGGTCACTAAAATTGTCGCTACATAACTTTAGCTAATTTTAAGAAGACACTAAAGCAAAACAATAAATCAGCTTAGACTGATAAAGTATTCTTTGAAAACTCTGCTGTCGGTAATTACACCGAAATAGGTCAATTATTAGAAGAGAAAACGAAGGTCAAAGTTTTTTTGTTTTTTTTCGCGCGGAAACCACAACGTCAGCATTTCAGTCTGACGTCACGGCTTCTAAAGTAACTTTTCGTATTAGGGCCACGTTGGCTCAGTAAATGTTAGCGAAACTTGCCATATTCAGTCTTGGGCTCCTTTAGAACACAACGTAGTCAATCTTTACCCCTAAAAAATTAACTGAGACCTAGAAAACGCTGTCAAAATCGATGACGTAATGGTGAGCTGGTGCCGGAACTTCAAGGTGGCATCGCCACTCGCCTCTGTGTTTTTCGTTTCTTTCTGGCTTACCAAGCGGCTTCTCGCGTTAAGAGTGGTGTTTTCGGTATTGTGGAAGGGTAATCTACTGATACAGAAGAAATAATTTTTCCCTTTAGTGGGCTTTTAAGTAACGTAGGCGTTTTGGAACACTATAATATATGCTAACGTGGAGTAAGTTATCTGCCAACACGTTTCACCTTTGCCTAGTGTCCATGCAAGTTAGTAATAAGTAATGGACTGACCAGCAAAATGTAGAGGACTTTTGTTTCACTGATATCGTTTACCTTCAGATTGTGAGGCTACAAATCCAGCCTGATTCCAATGAACACGAGTTATCTGAAGTTCCCAGCACGAAAAGGCACTTGGCCCACATTACGCCAGCACATTTTCTAGTCCTCGGCACTCCTGAAGGGAAAGCTAAATTCTGCGACACGCACTTGACCGCATGTTGACATAGGCAATGACAATTACGTGACATATATACAGGTCAGGTCCTGCACCTACGCTCTTTGATATAGATGAAAGCTCCGTGTGATAATGATTTGTCCAAAATCAATGAGAAAAAGAAGTGGTCTGTTCAGACTAGCGTGAACGATTCCAACCGTTCCGACATCTACGCCCTTGTAAAGTCGATCGGTCTTATTGTTCACCTACCGCTTTCTAAATCTCACCGTAAAATATGTTGCAATAGGTATAGTCAAACTTATTTGCCCCTACACCTGCAAATGTTCACCAATCGAACGCATGTATAGTGAACGTGCTCAACCCACAGCGTTATCTGACCCATTCAAACAGCTTTTGTAAGGACTTGAAAAAAAAAATTGTCAGCGCAATGTGAATCCGGTGAAGGCCACCGCGCTGTGAAGCAGTGTGACTACCACCAATGAAAAAACAACTTTTCTTTCATTATGGTCACAGAGATCACGCATCATACTGCCAATTTCGGCCGCTTAAATGTATATAGCTTTTGAATAATAAAAGTGCATGCTAAGGAAAGCGATTTTCAAAACATTTCTAACCTCAAGGTCGCTGAAATGTCGCAAGTTGTGCGGTCACGTCGATAAAAAAATCGCCGGTCACCTAATAGAAAAATTTGTCGTTAGGCAGACAAGTCGCTATGTTGAGTCAAGTCCATTAAGTTGTAAAACAAACAAAAGCACATAGTTAAATAAAACTACTCTCATACAACATGTACAAGTAGCAATGAGCAGACTTTTACAGACACAGGTAGCTCGGGAAGCCAGAAAACGATGCAAGACCGAGAGACAGGAGACGCCGAGTTAAGTGCAATGCTGGTGGAACACGTCTCCCAAAGATGCCCTGCGACACCAGAACTCACCCTATGCCCTCAAATTTCTTAATCCCGTAACTCTGTGTAGTGCTTAGCCTCGCTCTACTGCGTTTCCCTTCTGCTCGCACCTATTTTGTTATTATACATCATCAAGGATTACCTGTCCTATGCACTATATACATGACCTTTCCGCAAGTATACTGTAAAGCGGTTTGTAGAAACCGTCGCTAGGGCAGTTCTTCGACTTTGATCCAAATTAGAGGCTTGTTATGAGCGAAGTATTTGTTATAGACAAATCAAAGAACATGACGTCACAAAGGTGAAGCGGCAGAGCCCATAGTGCTGGTTTAGGCAAAATGTTCAAGTCCCACATGCATTTTTTTTTATATGGACAGACAAGAAAGCAGAGAACCAGTGTACGTACATTACAGAGAAACTGCTATTCAGAAATATAGCTTACGCAACGCCGGAGCCCACTGCTGTGAGTCTTCCCATTTCCCAGATATTATATTGCGCTTTAACAGTGTTTGAATAGTGGGTTCGTAGGGACTATATATTACTGGCCACACTGTACCTCAAGCACAATCACTCTGTGGACCTCCATCCTACAGAGCACACTCAAGTATATTATTTGCATAATCCGTCTACACTAACCGTACTGTGCATTTAAGTTATCTAAGACGAAGTTGTATACGTTTTAATTGTTTCCTTCATCACATTATTTATATTTATGTCAGTGAGTCGGTATTTTGATCTTATCAGCTATCATTGCATAATTTATTTTTGCTCCCTTTTTTTTGTGCTTTCCTTGAATCACCCCTTCACGCAATACTCCTTCGGGAGCCTGTGCGATAACTGAATAAATAGATCGATCTAGCGGTCAGGTCTTCTGCATTTGTCGGTGTTCAGCTGTATCTTTGCTCATGCGGCGTTAGTCTTCTCGTTTGAGTATAGGACCTGTGTCGCACACAATCCCTAAGCGGACGTTCTAATCTCATTGGGATTGTTAGTTGGTTTTGGCGCGCAAGACACACGCAAGGTGCACCGTTCGCCAACAGTCTTGTTTCTTCATTGAGCAGCAGTCCGAAACTATAAGCACTTACGAATAACGCCGACGACTCCAGCACACACATCTAATATAGAGCCATTAAATGTCAACAGATATTGCTGTAAAAGAACTATTCCTACCCTCTTTTTGCCCATGCCTCTGCTAGTCTAATCACGAGAGCTTAGATCTGGGCCAGTTGGAACAGATGCATGGTTGAACATACAACAAACAATGAAAATACACCGATCTACAATTGTACACAAGCAACAATACTTTTATTGGCCCCATACGTATGACGTCCGAATGATGGTATTGTAGTGAAGAAGCCGAGACAGACGCAAGCAGCACTGGGGAACTGTCATCGATATAGGTCTCGAGTGCAGATCGCGAGCTGCTGGTACCGAGGCTGTTGTTCTGTGGATGCTGCGCTGGTTTTTCGCCTGCCGCATCCCGTCAATAAATGCTAGGGGTGTGCGAATAGCGATTTCTGAGACAGAATCCAACACGAATCGAATTGTGCCAGAAGCGAATCGAATCGAATATCCAATAGATTTTGAATAATGGAGAGCCGTCGTCATAACACAAAACGATGTTTACATCTCAGTATTCTTCAAGTTAGCCCGTTTCTGTCATTACATAACACGTTATGAAGCCTTGTTTATTAAAAGCACAAATGGAGCATTAGGAGCAAACAAGTAGTTTCTTCGCATGCACAGGGCTCTTCAGTGAGTGCGAATGATCGCCGTATAGTCTGCAAGGTATGGCTACCTAAGCGACGTAGCCTGGTCTATCACGCAAGTTCTCATGTTTTATGTCTATACTATACCCACGGGGGTGAACATTTAACGTATTTCTGCTGCAGTTTTATGTTTATATCGATGCAGTTTGATGCTTTGAAATATTCGAAAGTATTCCAACATATCCACATTTACAAACAGTGACAATCGAATAGGACACTATTCGATTCGCTATTCACAAGTTCCGAATATTGATAAGGGGTGTTATTAAATCCACTTATGAATATCAATCAATGCTATTTCTTTCTCGGTTAAAGGGGTACTGACATATTTTCGACTATTCACTTTTTAGTCCGACAGTGAGCGTTCTAGAGCTCTAAACTCATATTTCTCGAAACTCATCAAACAAGCCTCAGAGCGCCGTACATAATGTAATATAACAGCTTTTCCACGGCCAGTTTCGGTTTCATTTCCCAGGAGAATACTGTGTCGTGACGTCACGACAATGTATGTGGTCACGTGGGAGCAGGACATTGCGACATTTTGATGCTCGTTCCGGCTCCCTCTGTCGCCTCGCATGCTCGTTGTGAGCACCGATGTAGCAGCATAGCGGACGCCCAAGCGCAGCGGAGAGAGTGTCCACATGCTGTGACGTGACGTCATGATACAGTATCCTACTCAAAAAGAAACCGAAAGTGGTTGTAGAAAAGCTATTATAATAAATGATTAACGGTAATCTAAGGTTTGTCAATGTCTTTTATAGGGTTTGTAGATGTAAGACTTTCATTTAACGCAAGAAATGAATAGTCTGAAATATCATGTTAAAGCATGTTTAAAGATGGACCGATGACATGTATGCATCTTTGTTCTTTTCAATACGATATGCTTCGACAATGACTGTAGATGGGTGCATTTTCTTTTCGTTACTGGTTGTATGCTTCTCTTCGTAAGTGTGATAATAAGTTTCTGTCTCCAATAAAAAGTTTACTTGTGAGCCAGCGACCAATGTGCGTCTTTTCATTCTGCTTTTGCGTCTGTGTGAAGGTGCGCTGTTATCCGTTACGTACACCCTCACCAGGTGCTGGAGCTTGTCGATAACTAGTGATGTAGACGATAATGGGAAAGTACGTTTAAACTAAGCGCAACCACGAGCAAACGGCAGGGCAGTTAGTAATGCGAAGTGCCTTGCTGCGAAGGCCGCGCACGTTGTATTCGAAATGCCCCCGGCAGAGAATAGGGACAGCTCCGTGGCGCCATCCATCGTTGAATGAAAGAACTAGAAAAGGGCGCGAGCAGCCTCCGAGCTTTCGGAGCTAGTTCGTCCGAAGGTCCGTTCGCATCAGCCAGACTAGCCAGACTATCACGGAGGTCAAGGCGCTTACATTCAAAGTTGGGGGTTGCTTTCAAAGTTGCGGGATATAGACACGGATGTTGTGGCGAAGATGCATTCTCAGTGCGCATTTATTCACAGCTAGAAACGCGCTGTCCGAATAGTTTTGAGAAACAGTGTCCACGTATAGGGCTCACCTTACACGTAATCTTTTTCGCAGAAACACGGTGCCGGGGAATTTAATGGAAGCGCTTATATTCACAGTAAGTACATGTATTGGTTATGCGGCAAACGCAAGAAAAAAAAATCTGTCAGTGTGTGTACTCATAACGCCAATGCATATTTATTTCTCTCTCTCTCTCTCTCTTTGCCTACAGCCGTACACTGTTGTCGAGATAAACAGCACGGGAAAAGAAACCAGTAAGCCCCATTGTTCGTTCATATACTAGCGAGGATGCATGCATGATAGAAACGCGTTACCTTTGATTGAAAAGGCGTCTATTGTGACAGGCGTTGTGTGTCCAGTAGCAATATACTATCGATATCAAAGTCATTCGTAAAGAGCAACATACCATCAAATCTAGACCCTACAGCGTCATGCTAAAATCGCAGTACTATCTGCAAGGAAGGTTCGGATCTGAAGGCGGAAATTCTAGAGCGGCCGTCATGTGCGCTTACAGTGAAGCACTGATTTGCAAAAGCAAACATTTCTCATTCATTCGATCACGGTGCCTCTGCCAATTTTGTATCATAGAAATACGCGGCGTCCGTGACATCATGTTAACAGCCTCGTGACTACCCAAGATGGAAGGTCACTGAGAAAGAGGCAGGTACAAAGTGTATGCGTCAAAACGGCGCTTTGTTTATAAGTGGTGCTCAAATCCAGCCCACAACGACCACTTGTTTGAAGTAACAGTGAAGTTTGAAGTTCAGTGAAATGATCATGAGTAATGTTCATTCACAATATGTGCATACTTAGGTAGGCTGGATACGTGGATGATATCCACCTTCGAGAGCACTGTTTTGACGTGGAATGCACTCAAGCTTTGAAAAAAAAAAAAAAAAAGTCATCTTTGATACTTCCTACCAGGATCAGTTGGTAAGTGAGGGCCGGAGTTGAATGCATTACGAAGATGGTATGGGGGCATTCTATTATTTTCGCATTCACATTCTTCTCCCAACCAACATCCTCGTATCGCTCTGAGGAAACGAAATCCAATGTAGAAACTGATAATAGAAAATTTGCGCAACCGCACATCTCGTGCGCAGTATAACGCAAACTTAAGTTTCGTTTGCAGGGCGCGTGCATGTCGTTGCAATTCCTCACCTTAATGAGGCAGAAGGCACACAATAAATATCAAGGCTTATTCGATCGTTGAGGACAGGTAAAAAGACACAAAATCGAAAGTCACCTAGCCCGACAGGTGTCAGAGGGACCTTCTCTACCGTACAGGCAGCAGCACTGGCTTCGCAGTCGAGAGCGCCTTTTTCTGCTACACTGTCCGTGGACAGTTTATATGTATTATCAGTTTATGTCCACAGAATAGATAAAACGTTCTTTTTTTTTTCAATGGCAGACATCAGCTTGGAGAGCCAGACGCCTGTGATACGACGCACGAACATCCCGAACTACATGGGCATGACCATAGTCAGCGTGCTGCTGGGCGCAGTCCTGGCCATCCTCTGTGAGAGCTGCCGCGGATTCATCGAGCTATTCGTGGCCGTCAACGACGTCATGCTTAACCTCGGACAGCTCATCATGTGGTACGGAGTGTAACGGAGCACATACACTAAACTAGCACGCATGCCACGGTTGTGCAAGCCGAAGAGCACCGAATATGGACGTTTTTAAAGCAATTATATAGTATGGTGCCAGAAACATGCTCCGCTTGTCACAGGTGTATGTTAATCCCGCAACTGCGTACTAAGTATACATACAATTACGGAGCTGAAGATAAGCGTCTCCTATTGGCCTGATAGAACATTTCGTAGCCCCGCTTATATGAATGGTACAGTAGCACATAGAATGTATCCCGCCCACCGATTGAAAACGATGCAGTAGCTCTTACACGAATGAATGTATTCAAGCTCACACCTGCAAAAAGCATTCGTGCCTACAACAAGCAGCGAACACCGCTAATTGTTCACTGACTGCTGCATGATGGCAGGCAGGAAACCAAATGACGTAAATTCACGTTATGGATGACGCTGACGCTGAACATGAATGTTGACAATTGAGACCACCTGACTATTGCGACATGTCTCCAACTTGCTCTGCTAGAAGTAGCTTATGGTGACAGTACTGATGACAAAGGGGACGCCCAACGACGTGCGTTTGTGCGTCATTCTTTCTGTTGCGTCTCGTCCTTGTGTGCGCTGTACGTGGTATAGGTCGCATCACCAACTCGCCCAAGCCGCCATTATAACCGATTCAAGCATATATGAGCGCGCAAACCATCTCATGACTGTCGAACGCAGCATCGTTACACAACTCTGTTCAAGCTGTTAAGGCTCAAGACAAAGAACATTTGCGACCCTCTTCCATTGCTAAAATGTCAGTTTCATCATGAGTACGTGCCCGCGTTTCTGGAGAAAAAGTAATACCATGTGCATCCTTCATGGAACACGCCTTGCTATCCTGTTGAGTGTTAGGTGTGTGTACGCAAGCGTAAATGGTTCGGAAATTTTCCTTTTTTAACTCGAAATGCTTTTTAGGCATTAATAACAGAGCTTGCAAAATCGATTACGTTAACTGTTAGTATAGGCGAGCACCACAGGGTAATATGACATACGACCACACTGCTTCATCCACTATTTTGTCGCTTTCCTAAGGCTTTGTCCTTAACAGGAGGAAAATGTGCACCATGCACTTAAGCTAAACGCCTAATCAGCCTTCTTTCATGGACAGGAAGAGTGCGAGGCATCTGCTGTCTACTCGTGGGGAACAAATCCAGCTGGTGCAAAACAAAACACACGCCGATAGAACTGGCACGCCACATTTTCCCATAATTTCTGGCTTTCACCTGTAACATTTTTCTTATATCACCTGGCAAAGATGATCGCACCTCATGGGAGGCCCGAGGTGCTGGGGAGCCAGCTCTCATAATATAGCTGACCGAATGGTTTCCCACGCTGTTTCTACAGGTACTTCCCCATCGGTATTTGCTTCCTGCTGACGTCGCAGACGCTGCGCTCCCACGAGTTCGTGTCCGAGACGCGCCAGCTCGAGACCTACTTTCTCAGCCTCGTCCTGGCGTTGGCCATTCACGGCATGCTGACACTTCCAGCGCTGCTGGTACTGTTCAGCCGCACGCACTACCGGAGCCTCTTCTCAAACATCGGGCTCACGCTGGTCACTGCCTTCGGGACGAGTTCCAGGTTGGCAGGAACGCCGCCCACGCACGGGCATGGTTATACCCAGTAAACCACAAATGTTTATGCGATGTAAGAATTAAGTCCAACACCGACCTCTGCTACACGTCATAAGTATACTCGTAGGTACATTTTCGCCAGAGAAATCCAGGACGTCTAGAATATGTTGCTGACTTGAGAAAAAGGCAGCCTATATGTTTTATCACATCACCTCTAATTTATGTTGACATATAGACCTTTTTAAGTCCACAGGTGAATAATTGTCCGCCAAAATGCTTTATTTTCCCGTTTCCCTGTGACAGCATTATATTTTATCATTTGTTCAAATTATACTTCGAAATTATCATGTTTGCAGCTCGTACGTGTGCATCTACTTCGAGTATTTTATCACACAATTTACTTCTAAAGCGATGGCTTATGCCACTTACGCCTGGTAGGAGGTCTAGAAGAATTAGTAGACGGCACTTCTTCGTGCGCATGCACGTGCGCGTACATGTGCATTCCATGTGTCTGTTATTACTGTGCGGGCGTTCTGCCCATTGCATGTATCACACACCGTGGATAAAAATTGGACGGAATGTCTAATAGATTTGTCTTAAGTACAGCCAAGAACAACTCGTGGATAGTATAGCGACTTCATGACTGCATTCATGGCGTTCATGTTGGCGTATTGTCCCAAAAACATCGCGACGGTCTCCTTTCAGCCACCAGTCCGGCGAATACCCGTTAGTAGCGACACCGCAACCCTTCAATAATTAACAGTGTCTAATCTGTCCTTCGATGAATTCCCATATTTGCATCCTCGTGCGCTTCGACTTATTTTCGAGCCCATCGTGTGAAACGCCACGCCGCCCATAGACCAATTTAGTCATTGCGATTCAATAACGGTCCTTGGCGAATCCAGCGATGAGGAGTAATAGTTCTAGAAGCACCCATTCATCCTATCATTAAGTTTAACTAGACGCCGGGAGTGCTTGATTACGAAGCTATATTATGTGAATCGCTGCGCAGCGTCACTGGAAAAACGTGACTACAATAGGTACAGGGGTCGCGCTACTTACCAATCTGCATAGTCGTGTATTAGCGTTGAGCCGAGGCGAGTCCGTGAATAGGGGTTGGCCGCCTCAAATTACCGATGTTGTGGGTTGCAGCAATATGACGCTGACCAGTACGGTGTCATCTCTGGAAGGCAAGGTGGGCCTCCACCCACTGGTCGTGCGCCTCGTCGCACCGTTGGGGGCCACGTTCAACAAGGACGGTACGGCCATCTACATGGCCATCAATACCGTATTCTTCGCACAGCGAAGCGGATACCACATAACGTTCTTCGACGTTCTCGCCACAAGGTAGGCGGGAGAGATGAAATCGTGGACATTTGCGTTTCCTGTGCTCCACCCATGCTAATTTCGCACGCATAGCACTCGTTGCCCAGCATTCAAGTGTACGAGGAACGTAGCTTCTATAGCAAAGCTTTGGTTCGTTTTCACTTAAACCGCTCTGAAGGGTAACGCGGCTTGCTCGGGGCTACAATGTACAAAGCTGATGAGATTTAGTTGAAATGAGACAAGATACGAAAATTTTAGCATAAACACTAAAGGCTGACCGATTGCATGTTCAAGACGTGTGCATACATTATGGACAGCAGTGGCTTGGTACGCCAGAAGACGACCTAGGAGCGAAATACGAATGGCAAGACTGCATATAGATTACGACACCACCGCTACGTGACGTCAGATGTTTGACAGAGCTAACTGTTTATGGATAAAAATGAAACGCATCCACCCAAAAAGAAAAGAATTCGATCTTGCAACTTTCTCAGACTTTTCACGCACGAATAGTTCTGAAATATGTAGGGGTAAGCGTATATTCGAAGTCTAGAATAACAATCAAATATTACACACACACACTAATTGTATTCGAAAATAAACTATACGGTATTTTCTAATTTCGAAGCTAACCAATTATTTCGCAGCAATTGACTGTTTTAATCAGGTTACTGTTCTCCGTCTGCTAAGCAAAATATCGCAAATTAGCAGAAGTGAAACAAGGACAAATGTTTTGTAATCAACGCACAAAGAAAATGGGTAATGCAAGCTTTGTTTTCGGTTTCGGGGCAGGAGCTTATATGAGAAACTGCGATTCTGGCTTTTATTTTGTTTCATCCAGTCAAGTCACGCAGCAATTTTATTTCTTACACCACAGCCAGTCATGTTTTCCTTGAAACGAGTCGTCTTGCATTTGTCCACGGCACACAAGTCCTTCAGTATTTTTTTTCTTTTATTATTCCACAGCCTACGATATTTTTTAACCACCATTTTCATTTATTTAACGTTCTTGAAAATCTAGTCATACTGCAGCTACTCATTCTTGTAAAGCTTGTTTGCAACCCGGCTCTAACGATGCTGAGAGGCTATTCGTGCAGTTATTTCCTGATAATTGACTCTTATTTTTTTTGCGAGTCAGCACAAGCATGGCGCCTAATTATACCGAAATAAATATTTCTGCTTTAACTATATATGTGTCTGCATTTGACGTCCCCGATACCGACTTCGTTCATTCACCGTTGTTCGGGCGTGAAATTTTCTCCGCTAGATACATTAGCCAGCAGTGTGCAAATTTTAACATGTCTGAAACAGTTGCGCAAATATAATCTGCACAAATGGTTTGATGTACAGTTTCTATTTAGCATTCCTATATGCTCCGCTATTCGTCGTGTATGTCCTCGTCGTAATACATAGTGGCTTATTGAGCTTGTTGGCAGCACATTAAGCAAAGGCAGTCACGCAGCCAAGCTAGACACTGTGGTATTTTGAAACTATAGAAATGGGCAGTGCTTTCGTGAACGAATTACATATACTTGACGGGACGTGTAGGTCCACGTCGTGATCACAAAGTCTAACGTAATTTTTGCCATGGCATTTCTTTCCTAATGTTGCCAGCACCGTGACCCTGATCATGAGCAGCGCCACTGCAGCCATGCCTGGCCAGAACGAGACGTGCATCGTTCTTACGACGCGCCTCCTGGGTCTGTCTTCGCAAAGCGTCGGCGTCCTCGTGCTCAGCGACTGGATCACGTAAACACCTGCTTATAATGCAGAGTGGCGAATTACAGCGCCAGCCTTTGGCAGACGATTCTTCTTGTCAACTAACCGACTACAAATCTGGCGTTGTAGGTGCCACATAGATACAAGCCTTATATATCGTTACGGGGAGATGATAGGTGGCGCATAACAGTATCTTCCATCAAATGTAGGTGAGCAGAGCACAGATATATAACAGCACTTGCTCAAATAAATGACCACGCTTGTAGACAGAGCTTCATGCTAAGTATAGTAGAGTCAAATCTAACGCTAGATTGTGCGTCCATCGCCACTGTGTGGCAGCCGAGCCGGTATGGGAATAACGCGTAACACGTGGATTGGTCTAAACTTTCGTTTCCGGGCTTCAGACAACTTCTTCAAAGCCAAATTTTTTTATCGCAGCTTATTTTGTAGGCAATTTGTATGCTCAGAGCCGAGATTTATTTATGCGCGGGAAATATATGTGACAGGACGAATTAGTTGTGAATGTTAAACACTAAACCGATCAAAACGATTGTTTTGTAGCTTAACACAACTGAGCGAGAAAGAGCCATAACATAAACGGAAATGTACTTTCTTAACGGAGCCGTGAAAAATCACAAATATTACGAGCTCGGGACATGATTTCCAGTTTCGATAAAACATTACAGCGCCATGTTTTTTTCTACTAATCTTATTATGGAACTATACGTTTGTAAAGTGAGAAGCGCATTTAACAGCATCAAGGTGTCACAAAAATATAACTGGGAATTAAAGAAACAACTGCGACAAAAGCAGGAGGTAATCACTCAGTGCTGGGAACTAACCATGTGTGTAAGGGAATACTCCCGACGATGTGTTAAATGGTAACAAGAGAACGCATGCGCGGAGCACCAGCGCTCGTTCAATTGGACGCGATCCCGTGAACCCTTGCGATGCGGACAAAGTATCGTCACACATAAATGTTGTTGTTTTTCTCCTTTATAACGCCTTCAACTTCTCTTCGAGCGCAGAGACCGACTGGCGACTGTGGTGAACGTGTTGGGAGACGCGGTATGCTGCTGCATCATAGACGAACGATGCAAGAACGTTCTCCCTGGGACCAGCGAAAAGTTCAGCATGGTCCCCACCAAGAACTCCCGGCACGAGAGGGCCGGCAGTTCGCCCTGACTGAAGGGTCCTATGCTATGCCCGCAGATGGCCCGTGTAATCGAGCTCACATGCGCAGGAAGAAAATATGAAAAGAAGCACGCTTAATGGATCTTCCGTTTTATATTTACATTAAAGGATAAATGCAACCAAATGTTTTCATCGATTCTTGTTCTTTAGGAAAGCCCGGTTTTAAAGGTGTGCTCGAAATCATGCTGGCTCTATGATTGGCGCTGGTAGCCACGCTGTGTTCTGAGCTAGAATTTTAATTCAAGAAAGAGATAGCGCTCCATGCGTTGCTCGAGCTAGATAATTCGAGCTACGAATGAGAAAATTCAAAGCTGAAAGCGTCAATTCAGCTTTTAACTTTGAATTAAACAACTATACCTAGTATGGTATGATTGGTAAACCACCACTATGCTCTGCCATATTTTAGGTGGCAAAAAAACACTCATCTCTACCAAGCCTTTGCTAATTATAATCAATTTATGTTCATTTTACGTTGATTTTTCATACATACTGGTGATACTTTTCAGCTTCCACCGATATCCTGAACGCTTTATTATGATTATTTATTTCTTACGGAAAATGGAATTGATAACACAAGAAATCTCAAACAAACAAGCAATGAACCAGCTTCGCTTTTCCGGAAGCCCACGACCGCAGCTCCAAACAAGTGCCGAGAAAGCAACAAAGCTGCAACGTCATCGCAGTCGTCATGCGGTGCTGGGAAACCGAGCGCACAATTTAGCTGCTGGTTCGTGTTAAAAGTTCCGCTTATAAAAAAAAGTATTGAGGGACAACGAAAACAAAATGCACTCAAAGTTTAGTGTTAGTCGCTCATGGACGACAACCTACCAATGACCTTAACGTGGTTCTGGTTGCGCCCATGTGTGTGATGAAGATATCGCATATGTAAATGTAAGGGGGAAATCCCGACGCACCGGTATCGTGCTGTTCAGTCTACTACTCCGTTTGCAGCGATTCTCCTAGTGGGAACCAGATGGCGCCGCATCATCAAACTTCAGAAGCCCTAGCCCTAGTTGTTAAAATACACATATTAGAGCTGAGAAGCGCGGCTGGCAGGAAAACAACGGTCCTATTAAATGGATATCGTGTCCAAGAGAAATCAGCGACGTTTTCTTCGGACAATTCTGGTGCTTTTTGTGTTTTCGCACAGTACAAGTGAGTGTTAATTTTTGATGCTCCGGTTGACGCATACTCTGGGGCCTGAGGCTTTATTATAACACTGCAGGTATATTTGGAGGCAGAATGAAGATCTCAGCGCCTGTAAAAGAAAAAAGAAAAAAAAAGGGGGGGGGGGGTGAGCATAATTATTTGTTATGAAATACATGTAGTTATGGAGTGTTGATGAACAAATGAGTAAAGCAAACTGCAGGTATAATATTCCGAATGGCTCCAATGCATGCAAGCCGATGGAAACAACGCAAAAGAGAACGCTGTGTAGCTTTGCTTGGAAAACAGTTGGCATTCGCGTTTTTCGCTTTCTGACAGCTGTGCTATCCCTACGGCTGCACCCGTTCGCCTTTCCGGAAAAGACTATCGTCGGAACCCAAGTGTCCGCGACCTGCACCACAGTAGAAGCAGCGCAAAACGTACGTTTCCGCTGGTTCAAGAACGGAAGGTTGCTCACAGGCTCGGAACGAGACGGTCGGATACGTTTGAGAACCTTCCCCGATGTCTCTACGTTAGTCATCGGGCCGCTTGAAGAGAACGACAGCGGAAACTACACTTGTACCGGCACGGCGGACCTCAAATCCGACTCCTACACGCAGATTCTACGCGTATTAGGTGAGTCACGTTCATGTGGAACGTCGCCAAAACATTGCAGAAGGAGCTGTTCATTGCTCACAATAACTGTCTGGTTAAGCGTTTCGTGTTTCTTCACAAAACAATGCAGATTTCTTGCGCGGAAAACACTGGTGATGCATTGCACGCCTTTCTAAACTCTGCGGCCGCACTGCGGCACTAGGATAAAACAGGGGTCTTCAAGTTTTTTGATCGTGAAGAGGCAGAAGGTATCTTGCAACTCAATGTGCAAGTTCCAATCAAAAGTACTTGCGTACAATTAAGTATTTTCCATATTACAAGTATAAATTCATAACGCTCAGCTCCGTTTGTAGTATATACTACATATTACAAGGTGAATTGGACCACAACTTGGTGGTTGAAGCATAGATAAAAAAATATGGCATGACTGAGTGACTTTGTGTGCGATGCCGACAGGTTAATTGCTAATGTTTCGTTAAGAGGCCCGAAAACCGGTACATGTGGGCCTGTCAGGCTCATGACTCGTCATGCCTTCCGCGTTCCATGGCAAGAATTGGAGCATTCAAGTCAACATTTCGAGTTATCTGGGCAATGAAACGACCGCCTGTTTGCTCCATCTCACAGTAATGTGGCACTGCAGTGGAAGTTTTGAGGCACGCACTAAACTGCGCTCGAGAATGAGTAGACGACGCATGCGACGCCGAGGTACTTGCGACACAGACGTTTCTCCAACACCGCCACCGCACAATCGCGCTCCAGTTTCGCTGATGCCAGCTGTAGTTCATACTCCAGCGGCCGATTAATGTTAAGAAAGTTTAGAGAAGGTCGAAGAAACGCACACCCGTGCTGCAAGTTCCGCTGCTTCCCACCATAGTAGTCACATGACTAGTACGCACATATGCGTATGTGCGAGCTCGAAAATTCTATTTTGTAGTCAAGCTTACTTTGAAGTGAGGAGACTTTCCTGCCCTTGCAGTTCCGCCTAAATGGATCCACGAGCCGAGCGACGTCAACGTGCGAGAAGGCGACAATGTCACCGTCAGGTGCAGTGCGTCGGGCCGGCCAACTCCTGTGGTAAAGTGGAAACGCAAGGGTACGTGAGTTGAAAACAATACGCGAAAAACAATATCTAACATCTGTGCGATCTTCATTATGCAGCACGTTTAACCTACCAAGATTGATAAAGGTGGCTCAAATGTCCGACATGAAGCTGCGTTTGTGGCTACAACTGCGATTGTTGCCTTAGCCAACGCCCTGTTAAATGCAAGCTCTGCGACACATTTATAAATGCATGCAAATACCGGACAAATGCAAAGGCGACGAAAGACAGAGCTGTGACTGGTATTAGATCATCATTAGACAAACTCGAATGGTTGTTGTACCTTTCTGTCTGCTCCGCTTTTTCGAAGTTTTGTAAATAATTCTGAAGAAGCAAACTTTCAAGTATCCTAATTGCTAGTTTAGATTGTCAGATATTTTGCCTTTTTGACCGCATGCATTACCTAATAGTGCTAGACCAGTTACACGGTAGCACAACAGGCAGACGCAGCAGAACGTCATCTCACAAGTGGAACAATGCACCGGTTTGTGCAACAGCCGTATGTCTAGCAACGCGCCAAACTTCTGTGACATCAAAACTCTGTTTCAGTGGCGTTTCGCATATGCGTCATTTAGGAGACAAAGGAGGACAAGGCCACGCCAACACTTCTCACGGAGGGACTCTCAAGATCTCAAGAACAACCAAGCTGGCCAGTGGAGTCTACATCTGTACCGCCGACAACGGCCTACCACAGGTTCTGGAACGGGAAATACGTATTACCATATTCGGTAAGTAATCAAGAAACACCGTTTGGCATAAATCCATCAGCTCCACAAACCAGCGTTTGGAGTGGAATAAGCAGCAAAATGCTTCCCTTACTTGTGTGTTGGCATTAACAGCGGCGATATGTGTGGTTGGGCAGATAAACGCACAATTGTTTTTTTGGATATGAAGGACACAAATGACAACAGCAGATAAAATGAAGTAGTAGACTACATTAGAATTGTTTGACATACACTATACAAAGCCGGGAGGAATTCGTTATTTTTTCATTGGCTGGGTGCAATGTGCACTTTACGCACATACCAATATGGGCGGTTTACACAACAAATCGCCCGCGCAACCTTTACGTGGCAGTGCCAGAGATGGCGCCAGCAGTCCGTGCTGAGCCTTCCACTGCTCCACTGTCATCGCAGTGTAATGATACGCACGTTGAAATCGTCACTACTACTACACCAGAACAGACGCACGATGCTCTGCTTCGTGATCGTTACAACGCTCACCTTCCTACAAGAAACCAGCCCCGCAAGTGGCCAACAAACTTCCGGTAAGCTAACCGAGATACAGAAATAGTCAACGAGTCTTGTGTTCTGACTCTTGCGTCAATATACACGCAGGGCGTTCGAAAGGAATGTTTCGCCTTCAGCCATTCTCTTTTCCGAGCGATCCCACTGAAGGTAATAAAGTAACAGTTACATGTGCCTTAGTCACCGGAGGCATAACGTCGGGAGTCGAGTTCTCTTGGTACAAAGATGGAAAGGCCCTAGCACTCGACGACCGCGTCAAGATTCGGTCATTTCCGGACATGTCGACGCTGGTGGTGGATTCTCTGAAGCAAGAGGATTCTGGAAACTACACATGCATGGGAAGGCTCGGAGGCCGCAAGGACTCGCACACGGAACAGCTCAGAGTTCTTGGTGAGTGATGTAATTCCACGCTCTATTGCATGCATCAGAGGCGACATCATTCTAAATGTCAATACCGCGAGCCCAGCAGTAAGTAGGAAGCAGACTTGACCATGTCGCCGCCTAGTTTCGTTAACAGGTGCGCTCGTAAGCTGGAAAATGTGTGCTGTTGATTTGTAAGGTTGACGGGGACATGCATTAAACAGTAATTACAAGGTCACCCGTACGATTTTAAAACATCGGTTAGCAGGTGCTTTGGTTGCTTAAACATGTCTATTTAATAATGGGTGCTTATTAAGATGTGGCACCGTGCTCTACGCTGGTTGTCATTATGACCTACTAAAAAAAAAAAAAAAGAAAGACCCCCGCTATAAGCGATCAAGGAAGGATTAAAGATTGTGCTATTTAAGGAGATTACTAGTGCAAGTTTGGCACTGCATATATTGTAGTGTCTGACCAATAGCAAATCACTAATCGCCAGTTAGACCATTTCTTAGAATTCTGTATAAATTTGTGATATCAGTTACATACGCAAGGCAACTAAAGTTAAGCGGTGTACTTTTAGCGATACAGGCCACCTAATGATACAAGATGAGAAACTCGACAGCAAACTGGCAGCCAGAAGGAAGAAGGAAAAGATAGCAATTATTCGAGGGTAAAACTTAATTTCAGCACCGACACAGGTATAAATATCCTGGAGGTACTCTAGGTAAACATATTTCTTTTTTAACAGCCGATGTTTCTGATGAAGCTCTCCTGAGTGCTTACTGGAAATAAAAATAAGAGTATGTAAGAGGAGTCCATAGATTTTCTCTAGAAACTCCTAATACGACAAAAATGTGGACAGATCCGAGTACCCAGAAACAAATAGAGCTACTTGCTATGATGGTGCCTCATGTATTCAGGCGATTAAACATGCAGGACATGCGTTGTCCTGATAAGCATGTGACACGAGACGAATATGGCGGCCTTTTTTTATTTTCTTTTTTTTTTCCTAAAAAGAGCATTTTAGCATAGCGGAGACGCAGTACAATATATTTATCTCGATATACCTAAATACAAGTACACGTCCGGGAACAGCAGAGCAGGTGGCGACATTAAGTGAGGCTGTGATCAAACACAACGCTTCAAAAGAGCGTTTGTACTGCACGACTCTTGTCTTTCAACAAGAAAGACCTGCGCGATAGTTATATCGAAGCCGAAGACCTGCGCGATAGTTATATAGAAGCCGACGCGCTTAAGGCAGCAGATAAGCGGAACGCAGTGGATCATTAAGTTATGCAATACAAGTTACGAGCTCTCTGGCTGAACACGGCATCACATGTTTCCGCCCACCAAGCTGGATGCCGCCGGAGACTTCTCGTATTCCGGTGCACCAACAAGGATAGTTCGTCTGCGCTAAGGCAAAACAATAACACAAACTCGAAAGAATCTCCTTGCGATAACCGGAAGAAAGGGGCATAACGATAGGCTGCATACGACGAAGCCTCTTGCAACACTAAGACGACACACCCGTTACCTCCCATGGGGACCGGCAAAGTATGGTAAAAGCTGCTTCTAACGAGGACAGTGAATACGCTTCACTCAATTGGTATTGCATTAGCAATCAGGATTTAAAAACGTTCAAGACTACGGATTGAAAAGCACTAAGTTGTCTCTAGAATAGCGTCTCGCAGACTTAGCTTGCCAGAAATATATGCTGTATATTAAAAAAGGTAAACATTAAACAAGTACAGACAAGTACAGAACAGAAAGCAGCATTGCTGCAAACGTCCGCGTAAGTTTTCATGAGTCGGAGGGTTCCTATAGTATATATTTTCTTTCATGTTGACAGAATAAAATTTTGTATTTATACTCGAGTGTATTTAATGTTGTTGAAAAGTACAGAAAAATGCTATGACCACGCGAATAATTGCCGCAGCAATTCTACGCTCTTCGACTAATACTACGACCCTGTTGTTCATTTCAGTTCCGGTGAAATGGCTGCGAGAACTTCACGACGTTTCAGTGAAGGAGAACGAGAACACAACGCTTCGCTGTGAGGCAACAGGCATACCGAAACCAAGCATCAAATGGGAGAAAGAAGGTGATATTACGTGCCTTAGCGTCTTCCATGCACCCACACCGTGCACCCCACATTTCAGGCTAACTGGAGAAGGCAGGAAACAAACTTCTCGCTATTTCTGCGCTCTGTAAATGTTTGCCGTCGGTGCACTTCAAGCGGTAGCGTAACGATCAGCTGCTTACCTGACAAACGCTAAATGCATGACTATGAGCAGCGCAAGAACAAGGTGACAGCAAGAGGCAACGTTTCGACAAGAGGACTTGTCTTCTTCAAGGTCACTTGTCGAAACTATGGCTCTTGCTCTCACCTTGTTCGCGTGCTGCACATCGTCTTGAAGTTTCCATCTCCCGCATTCCCCGTGTTTTCCCTGAAATGCATGACTAGGAACACGCAGTCACTTCTTTTTTTTTCTACCTTTTGTATTCGTCAAACAACCCTAAATGCCTGTTCCAATTTCAGGTGTCCTGCTCAGCGCGTCAGGCTCCAAGCTCGAGCTCTCCAAAGCATCAAAAGGCGACTCGGGCCTCTACAAATGCACGGCGGATAACGGACTGCGGGAGCCACTCGCTAAAGAAGTTCGTGTCACCGTTTACGGTACGATCAAAAATGGCATGAAACGGCACGGATTGGCAGTTTAGGATACGATTCCGACCTCGGCACCCGAATGCCTCCCGTTGCCATATTCGAAATTCGCTAAATCCCCACCGCACGACTGTAGCGTCTTTCCAGCGCTCTACCACAGATGGCGACTCTTGTAAGCGACACGGCTCGATCCACTTTGGCAGACATGTTTTTTTCGCGCCATACAGAACGCCTCGGCACAGGTCTCTCAGCTGTGTGGGAAGCTTCCAAGGATTAACTGCGACACAACAATGAGCTTACATCGAGTGTTTTTACCGAATATCCTCGCTGCTCTGGTTTGCATCGTTCGCTGCGGAACAGTAGGTAAGTTTTACAAGCTCATGTTAAGCGTTGCATTGTATACCGACGCTGAAAGCGGCTTTTTTGTAAACCTCAGTGACTCTAGCGTCACTGAGGCGTAAGCTTTGGTACTGAGCACTTCCTACTTCCTGCAGTGTTGGTACTTACGTGTTATCTAAAGTGAACATACTAACCGCTACAATGGTTTGTACATAAATCATATATCTCAACCGTAAATGTAAGTGCTGGCTACTTTACTCTAGGAATGTATATTACAAGCGAGCACGCCTGTAGTGATCGGGCCACACGCACTGATCAGAAGCAACATGATAGCAGGTGCTCTTCAATACAATGTAACACACCTAACCAGAACAAATGCAAGCTTCACCAGAAATATTCCAATGAAAGAGTTCCAATGTCTCGCCGGCTGCAGGACAACTTACTGCATGAGAAGCCCGCTCCTCAGTGTGGTCACCAAATATCGGCGCCACTTTCACCTTTTAGCGGCAGGTTCTTGCTCCACTCGTAAGAGAATTAGATAACTTATTCGGGAATGACTGTACCACTCACAGCGCGAAAGAAACTCTGATATCGACAGACTGGCACTGTTCTGCACGCGCGTGCGCGTGTCGCGAGGTTGTAGCCCCAACAAAAACATTTGCCTTTTTCAGAATTCAAACTACAGCCTTTCCGCTTTCCCTCGGATGCTGTTGAAGGAAAAATAGTTACCGTGACTTGCACAACCACCGCAGCCGTATCCGGCGTCCAGTACAGGTGGTTCAAGGGCAACCAACAGATATCCGAGGGCAGCAAAATAAGGCTGAGAAGCTACCCCGAACTCTCAGCACTCATCGTTGGTCCATTGGAAGAGAGTGACAGCGGCAACTACACTTGCCGTGGAGTGTACAATGGCAAGAGAGATTCCTTTTCCGATGCGCTCCATGTTTTGGGTAAGATGCCAACTTACAGCTATCACCAGAAGCAATATATTTAAACAATCTCGACCAATAGGAGTGTAAGATGAGTGACAAAAGGCTTGTTTACTAATGTTTTTCACTACAGTTCCTCCTAAGTGGATCGAGGCGCCTGAAGATACGATCAAAGTGATGGAAGGAACAAACCTGACAATTCCTTGTCGAGCGAAAGGAAAACCTGAACCAACTGTGACTGTTGTAAAACAAGGTAGGATATACTGAAGCGCTATAGGCATCTGTTACTAAAACGCTTGTCCTTGTCTATTCGAGTTTGCGTTTCGTGTGCTAGTCTGAAATGTTTTACACCTTAGCTTACTAACAAATGCTGTTACAACAGATAGTACGCTACATCAAAAAGCAACATTTTAGGAGCATGATTTCAATAGATATTTTTTTTAATAAAGGACTAATGAACATTCACGACAACCAGAGAGGCGCGCAACATTCCAACTTCTAAAGACAATATGTCAGCAAAACCGCAATCTATGAAGAGCATGAAATGCATGCACTAGCGGCATATATTCTATGATTTAACAGTTACGGATTCATGCTGGCGTTGCATCTCTTTGGTTTGCTTGCGCAGTGTGCTTGGGATGCTATATTAGAAAGTCCCGAATATTAAAACTTGTAACAAAAATGGCACAAAGAAAGAATACCAAGACGTACATTTATGTAAATTTAATTATTTCTTATTTAGTTATACTGCCGATCCAGTGAAAGATAATTGCAGGAAAGGAACATGTACTATATGCATTATATATGTATATTACAGCAAGAACATGTAAAATGCATGTAAATGCAATATGTAAAATGCAATGAAAACGCAAAGAAAAAGAAAACAAGAGAACAAAATAACATGCAGATATTATTTAAATGTAGCAATAATGCAATAGAAAGTAATAAAAATACCATAATTGGAACACATTACGCAACCATGACTAGCAATGAACTACAAAAGACTGAACAAGGTCAAGATGAGTCCTACTGGTGCAGTGCACGTAGCTCGTTGTCGACTGCGGCTGCAAATCAGTTCAATGAACTAGTGTTAGCAGCTGTGTTGTCCAGGTTGTTCCAGTCTCTTATTACTGTATGGAAATATCGAAACACGAGCATTTGAGGCAGTTTGTATGACATGTATATTCCGTAAGTGTCTGTCGCGCTTGTGGCGTGTAGTTCTTCGTGTCTGTAACGGAAATGTATCTAGTTGTGTCAATTTTTATCTGGTTGTGAAAAGGATGGTACAGAAATTCGACTAACTTGACTCTGTATTGAAGAGTGACAATGCCTGCTTTATTTAGTAATTGGGTCGGTGAGTCTCTTAGCTTGTATTTGATAAAAATAGATCTCATTGCATTCCTTTGTATTCCTTCTAGTATGGTAATGTTATGCTTAGTGAAATATGCCAATAGATATTAGCATATTCGAGGTCTGAACGAACAAGTGTATTGCAGGCCAAGACTTCAGTTTCGGATAGCGCAAGCCTACATTGTCTTTCGACGTAAAAAAAAAAATATCGTTGTAGAGTTCTTGACGCGATGTTTATTACGTGAGTATCTCATCTAAGATCATGATAAATTAGTAAGCAGAGGTTGTTAGGCTGAAGAACTCGGTTAAGTAGAACGTGCTTGACAGTATACGAAATATTCAGATGTGTTTTTTCTTTCTAGTTATCTTAGTGAAGCAGATTTATTAGTATTAAGGGTCATTTTCCATTCTTATCACCATTTCAAAACAAAGTCTAATGCCGCGTTTAAGTTTACGTGGCAAATGGGCAAATTAATCAATTGGTATAGCACACAACCGAGTGCGAAATGGTATGTGAAATTGGTAGACATTTAAGCAAATGAAAAGTCTATGATTCTCAGCCCCCCCGTCCCCATTTCTTTTGCAGGCAATGATCCTGTTACGTCACCTAACACACTTCAGATAAACAAGTCAGCAAGAGAGCACTCTGGCCTCTACATATGCAAAGCCGAGAACGCGTTAAACCAGCCACTTATAAAGCAGTTTCGGGTGATGGTATACGGTAAGCGCCTTACCGACTGTCTGCTCTAACTTGTTTTCTTTCATATCACAGCTGACAACGATTAAACAAAGCATTGTGCAAATCGGGCATCAGGCGTTTTTGGATATCCCGCGAGCGTTTAGGGGAGCCCTGTTCGTGCCAGGACTAGTTCAGAGATGGCGCCAGAGTCTTTGATTACACCGTCCTACTAGCGCCCATTCCGCCTAACGAAACGGCCACCACATAGGCTGTACACAACGTACACACTATGGACGTTTGGATGCTACGACCGGCTATTATTTATTTCGGGATTACTATTCTGGCTCTGGAAGTCTCGCCACGGCAACACCACAGTTCTAAAGATCCACAAGGTAAGCTCTCTATCCAATGCGAGTATCAGCGTCATGCCTGGCTTCCCCATTTTACCCCGCCGAGTGCACCACATAACGCGCCGACCAGTTCGGAGTCACAAGAAAGATTTGTCTAATCGGCTTCCTGTACCCCTGCAGGCTCTCTGCGGCTGCAACCATTCTTCTTCCCCAGCAAAGTTGTCGTTGGAAATACTGTTACCATTACATGCACGACGATTAGCAGCACTGCGAATGTCAACTTTCGATGGCTCAAAGACGGGAAAGAATTGGCCAAGAGCGCCAAGGTGAAGATCGTATACCACTCCTTGTTCAGCACACTTGTCGTTGGCCCAACTACGACAGAAGACAGCGGAAACTACACCTGTGTCGGAAACATGGGCCAGGAGCTGGACAGCCACTCACAGCAACTCAATATCCTAGGTACGTAGCTGACCTTGTACAGCCCATTTTATGTGATTGCATCGGTCTCCAGACGTAAGTTATTACGGTAAGCATAAAGTGAAAGGAAGCAGGAAAAGCGTAGGCGGGACTGAGCCGATGATTACGATTTTTGACCTAGAGCTACTGGCGATTTCTTCGAGCTCGTCCCGTAAGTATGCTGTGATGCCACGCACCACAACTTCGCTTTGGGCTCTCTGTGGTTCAATTTTTACAGTGCCACATGATTTATGTACGCGAATAAATTTATCACCGTTACTTTATTTAACACCCCCAATCACTACCAACGATTCCTGTTTGTGACGAGTTCTGCACATATCGTCTTCAAACTGTGAGAGTAAACGTGACTATTATTTTCATGCTGCTATATGCTATATCCCGATATTAACACTGCGACCACTACACGGTGACAGCTCAGCAGCAGTAGAAACTTGAACGATACCATAGCTATCCTTTCCTGCTTTCGTGCCACAAAACGGACGGTTCCTATGCTTAGCTACCGCTCTTGTTCTTATTTATTGAAAACGCTAACGGCTACCAGACAGCCCTTGTTAAAGAGCGGTATTTGTGGACACGCAGCACCGCCACGGTGGATTGTCGAGCCAACGGACATCAGGCTCCATCTGGGCGGCAACACGACTCTAGCCTGTGAAGCTTCTGGCAATCCCATGCCTTCTGTGAAATGGAAGCTCATCGGAAAAAGCGGTTGAGTGGCAACAGTTCCCTTACTGTATAGTCCGGTTCATCGTCAAAACAAGATGTATGCGAACATGGCGTAAGATCAGTATAAATATTTGTCCTTGGAATTGCTTTGCGAAACTAACAGATGAAGCTGTGCTTCCTAGAGAATGTATTTTCCGTGGATGAAGAACAAAATTGCACCTCAATTCTATAATGCATTCCCTTGATGACGGTTTGTGAGGATGTACTAAGCGCGAAAATATGAGAAGCCCTGAGTGCGAAAAAAAAACACAAAATTAGTAACGGAAGATGAAAGCAGCAAGGCAAAATAAGTTTCCATATCGACGCACCAGTTTGCATCTCTCAACGCCTTATGAAATGGCACAACAAACTGCTGCGGAAACTAACTTCGTGAAACTAAATCCTTCTCTTTCATCCCATTTGCAGGCGATCCGAAGGAAACCAAGGCGCCGGGAAGAAATCAACTCCAGATAAGGAATGCCTCCAAGGCGGACGCAGGGTCGTACGAGTGCAGCGCAGACAATGAAGTGCCGGAGGCGCTCACTAAAACAGTTTTAATATCGATCTACGGTGAGAGAAAGTTAAAAGGGTCTTACTAGCTGCAATGTGCTTTCGGAAACTTTACAATATGCAAAGCGCGCCTTCGCTACCGTGGTTCTTCCAAGTGCGGCTAATGCGAAATTACCCATGCCCTTCTCTTTAGCGCAAAGAACAAAAACGTTTCACTACGATAAACACGTACCGGAAAACCGTGCAGCAGTTATTTTAAGAACTATTACATGAGTTCAGCTTCTACAACAGCTTTTCAGACAAAAAAGCGCTGTTTGCGCCATGCGTATTTCGAGCGTCATACGCGACAGGCACCGCTACTTGACCAAAACGACCATCGAGGGCGCCACAGACCCTTCAGATGATCCAGAGCGACGACCAACCCGAGACTGTATGATACATGTAGGTTCCCCTTCCTATTGTTGACCCTCCAATCTCCAAGTGTGCTGCGTGGCCTTGTCTTCAGTCGAGTGTTTGAACGATTACTCTGCAGCCATGAAGACGTTGAAAAGAAGCGGCGGCAACAGCAAGGCACACCATGGGATGGACGTAAATCTTCTATCCGCGATACTGCTTCTACTGTGTTTTGGTAAGTAACGCGCCGCATCTGACTCTCGTAAGAAGTCCGCTTCAAATCATGCCCTAACCATCCAGCTGCCTTGTTGTCAAGACGTGCTCGTCTACGGTACTGTACGCATGTACTGTTGTTCTTGCAGGATTTGGTCGCACCGTCAAAGTGCAACCCTTCTCCTTTCCTGCCAATCTTGTCGAAGGGTCGAGGGTTAGTGCAACGTGTTCCCTACTAAGAGTGTCCGAAGGAACGCGGTTCATGTGGTCGAGGAACGGAAAGGTACTAGGACGAGACTCAGAGGGTCGAATTAAAACGAGGACAGAGACGGACTTCTCCATGATCACTATTGACCCGGCACGACAAGAAGATAGTGGCAACTACAGCTGCACTGCAATTTCCAAGGGGAAGTCTGACACGCATTCTGCTAACCTTGTAATATACGGTAAGTATTGTATCACTTCTCCACGCCAAAGTCAGCTATGATAGTAACACGACTATGCGTTTAACGACAAAACAACGTAATGCATTTACATGCTACTTATATGCAAAAAACTGTCTGACGTCAATAACTTTGAAAACGATACAACATATTATTTCCCTTCATGAAGCGTTAAAGACAAGGACGGGTTACCATAAAAGACCGAAGCATCGAAGCATATCGAATGTCTGGACATATACGTTACGGTTAAGTGCAGGTCTAACGTAGCTCACACAGTAGCTATCATGTGATGAACGGTGACTTTTGCATGACGCAATACAAGTTTTTCTTTGTCGAAATGTATTAACCTATTTATATAAGGCTGATTGCTACTCCTTGGCATCGAAATAAATGTGAGAAGCAGAAAGTGCGCAAATGTAATTTCTTACTGTTCCAGCTGCTCCGAAATGGACACAGCGACCATCCAACGTGATGATTACCGAAGGAAATAACGTCTCTGTCCTGTGTGCGGCATCAGGAAACCCCGTGCCTGATGTGGTTCTGCGAAAAACGGAAGGTAAGGGGCCTTAATCATGCGAGTACGCACCTTTTCCACAACATCCGATAAAGCTGTACATACATGGTGTTGTTCATTTAAAACATACAAAAACGTAGCCGTTCTTACAGACGAGTTCCTAGGCAAGGTGGACATACTTTGCCGTTAATAACGCGAGCTTCTGAAGAATAATTAGAAAAATCAATTGTTTTTTTTTATTAGCGCTTAGGGGCACTTGATTAAATGGTGAATGTGAAGGCAGTTACATTTTATTGCACCCTCATGTTTTAAACATCTTGGAATTTGCATCTAATTCGAGATATTCATAAACGAATTTCAACGGTAAATACAGGCAATATTAAAACCAAGCGCGGCCGGGAGTGGCAGAAAAGGCGGCCCCGCTATCATGTCAAACAGAAACGCACCGTGAGGCATCGAAGTCTGATACTGAACATCTCGGCTAGTCGCGGCAGCTACTGATACGGTACGCTTTGCCTGGCAAGCATGTGCGGTTGTGTCGGGTCAAGATTCGCCGCCGCATCATCATCATCAGCCTATATTTGTCCACTGCAGGACGAAGCGCAGTCGAGGACGGCATAAAACTAGGTGGGGTGATGAAGTTAGGAAATTTGCATTTGCAAGTTGAAATCAGCTAGCGCCGCGGCATGCTATCATTCAAACTTCACACCACACTTATTTACGGGGCGTTGGCGTCTGACGCGCAGCGGGAGGCGCTCGGTCTCGATATTGCCTCCATTGAGCGTTGGAATTCAACGATGAATATCTCGAACGAGGTGCGATTTTCAAGATATCAACAAAAATGGGTGCGCATTAAAATGCATCTTCCTCCAAATTTGCCATTTAGACAATTGCCCCGAAGGCACTAATAAAAAAACGCTAATTAACAAATTTATTTGTAAATTAGTCTTCTGAAGCTCGCGTTATTAGCGGCAGAGCATGTCTACCTCGCCTAGGAGCTCGTCTGCAAAAAACGCCACGTTCGCTGCGCTCATAATTAGTTTATTGAACAAAATATGTATGGTCTAAAACAATCACCCTGTATCAAGTAATCCTTTATTTCAAAAGCTATGCCACAACTTAGCGCTGCGAATTCCTTATCCTACTAAGATAGTTTTCGTATGTTTGTCACATAATTAGGACTCGAGAATAATGATGTTATAGGTTTCAACGGAAAGGTAGTGAACTATGGGCGTACGCTAAGTGATTGTAAACAGTATCAAGGGTCTCTGACTGGGCGTCTCCAAGAGAACTGCCATGTGTAATTAGGTACAAAAATATTACTGCGCACTCACCAATCAATGCACCGTTATAAGGTTTCAAACCATGTAAGCAAGTCGCAGCAGCTCTGCAAGAGCTTTCGAAATAGCACATACGCGTCAAACGTGATGCTATACTACGTATTTCGCAGTAATAGTCAACAGACACAGTGCTTTCAGTGAAGTGACCTCGCCGTGATGCTTGTCCTGCTCTCTATCTACCTCTCTTTCACAGGCAATGGACAAGCAAAGGCAGAAGGGAAAGGAAAGGCGACAATGGCGATAACAAAATCTACGAAAATGGACGATGGAACGTACACCTGCGCAGCTTCAAACGGTTTTGGCGCCGACATACACGAAAAGTTTTTCGTTAAAGTATATGGTAAGAAAAACACTAAGACAAGAGGAAAAGAAGATATTTCAGCAATTTGAAACAGTTTGGAGAAATGCTTAAAGTTGAAGAGAGAACCTGCGTTTATCGTTAACTTTACGCGCGTGCACAACCATGGCAATCGCTAGCAAATCCGCACGCTTCGGTCGCTGTAAGACAGAGGGCGTTAGGCATCTGCTGTCGTACGTTTTCCCCAGGATAACAACACGCTCGCGCACAACTCACAACTTAACGATGCAGCTTCTACTCGCTGCCGTAACGACGTTCATCGTCCTTGGTTCATCTTTTACTGGTGAGTAATCTTCATGTATTAACCTAACAATTTTATTGCGGTATGAGAAATCACAAGTCTCTCTTATTGCTTACAGAAAAAATCGACGTGGTGCCATTTTACATAAAGGAGAGAGTGATGCTCGGAGACACGGTGAAAATTGTCTGCTACACAAGCACAGTGCAAGCACCTTTGTCGTTCAAATGGATAAAGGACGGCAAGATTCTGGTCCCTAATGATAATGTCCAAATCAAAACGCAAGCTGACCTATCGACGATAATTCTTGGACCCGTAGAGCAGACGCACGCAGGAAACTACACCTGTCAAGTCCTGTCACCAACGTCTAGTGGATCGTACACAGCACCGCTCGTGATATACGGTAAGGTGGTCATTTCACGAAAGCCTACTACATAATATTTGGGAGAACTATTTCGCTGTGTATTGCGATACGCATTCCTCATTCTGACCAATGCTTTGCAAGGTTATTTTCCAGCATTAAGCACCAAAGGTAACTAAAAGCTATGAACATACCAAACTGCTTGCTTAAGACCGTTCCCCAGCAGAGAGTCGAGAGAGAGATAGAGAGACAAATATAAGGCAGAGACGTTAACCAGTCAGGAGTCCGGTTGGCTACCCTACGCTGGGGAAAGAGAGGAGAATAGAAAGAAGGGAGAGAGAGAGAGTGCGGAAGTGGAATTAAAGAGACGTGCACGGACAGCACTACAGAGTCAAAGGCGCTCGCACAAGCCAGACGTTCTCGAAAAGCACAAAATAGACTTCACGGCCTTCTGAGCCGATGATCGGTGGGGACGGTGTTCAAGTATTGTCTGTTACCTCAGAACACGAGCATCTAGTTTCCTGAATTCGTTGGACATAGATTGTCTTAGGTTTCAACCAAATTATGGACACGGCTACAATTACGAATCGTACATCACCAAAATGTGACAAATTATTGATTTGAGAAAACGAATAAATTCCATAACGGCAAAGCATTATATCATGATGTCAAAGTATGAATTTGGTTGTTATACAACGCTCTGTCTTTTTATGATGCTACGAGGTCCTTCTCACAACAGCTCTGTGCCTCTGAGCATGTTACCATTCTGTGTACTACCGTTAACAAATGAAATGTAAACACCAGGATTAAACGTGAACACAAGAATTCAGTGGTTTTGTTGATGCATTGCTTATAAGAGCTCAGTTATTTATCCTAGTTTTACATCCAAAAAAGCACACTAATTACCTAAAGTAGTCTTGACTACTTTCTTTGTTCGCGCTTGAATTATTTCGTTCACATTTAATTCGTTAATGATAGTATGCTTCATTGGATCATTCCATGACGTATATTGCAGCTTCTACGTGCGGTGTGTAAGCCGTACTTGACGTCCTGATTTGTTGTCGTACCCATCAACCCCTGTAATACTTGATTTAGGATCCTGGATAGATTCAAGGACATGGTTACGGAATGTTTCAAAACCCTTACATTCGTCTAGTGTAAAGGTAAAGGCGAAAAAAAAAAGTACAATACATTTAGGAGCGTTATCATCAACCGTAGTCTGTTCTTCCCGTTGATCTGATCCATTCACACTGTTTTCAGTTAACTTTAAGACAGCGAACTCTCGTCCATATGTGGCACAACAGTTTACAACATGAATGAATGGCTATTTTCGCAGCGCCACCTGGCTGGCTTATAGAACCACGCGACCAGCGCGTTGCAAGAGGCTCGAACCTGACAATTTCTTGCGTTGCATCTGGACAACCAACGCCAAAAACGACGTGGAAGCATATGAGTGGTAACGTGTGCTCTTCTATCTATCAATACTGGATAATACTGGATATGATACGCTGAGTACAGACCAAGTTTGTGATCGAGAAACCTACATCACTTCTTTTTTCTGTGACAGGGTCCCGAATGAACTCGCTTAAAACTTCGCCTGACGGAAGACTACATCTCACAAACATCCAGAAAGAAGACCAAGGCACCTACTCCTGTACTGCAAGCAACGAAGTTGGGAGTCCACTGGAGAAAACCATAACTATATCCGTTACCGGTAACACGCCCATAGAAACACCAAAGTCATAAATACGCCATAGAGCTGTGCTTTGAAGCCACGATACAATTTGTAATTCAACTACTGTGAAAGCGACATTAGTACACGAAAATAACACGCAACACTGGCTATAAACTGTAACAATAATGAAAATTCAAGCCAGGTCAATAATTCAACGGCGTGAATGCGACCATAATCATTCATGAATCCTCGAACCAATAGAAGTGAAACAAAAGGTATCATCCTGTTTAATGCAACTATGAATTCCCTAAAAAAAGGTTCGTTTTTCTCGTATCAGGCAACGTTCGTGCATATACGTTAGTATTGTTATCAAAGCATTAGTAAAGAACACAACAATAATCCTGCTAGACGCAATCGTTAATGAATAAATCTCCCTAGCGATGCCAAGCATTGCAGTAAACTACATATAACTTAAAAAATGAAATTCACCTTGCATCTGTCTCACGATAAGCCACCATCGATGTCGATATGCCGACCGCTCTCTTTCGTCAAGCACTAGTCTTTGCTCATACGCTGCTACCAAACTTCCTACTTCCGAAACGGTTTTGTGCTTGCAGCGACCTCTGGCCAAAACACGACGTCTTCGCCTAGAAATGCCGTTTTCAACATGCTACCAACGCGAGTGGAAATCTTACACGAGTTTGGTGATCAAGAAGCTACGCAAAAGTCACGCGGGAAACTACACAGTATCGGCTTATAAATAAAGAGCCAATGGGTTTTATTCAGCGTCATACTATTCTTTCCGTCTAGCAGCGCCGGGTACCACTTTAAATGCCACTAAAATGAACAGAAACGTCGGCTCTAGAAGACACTAGCAATGTTTCAAGGATTACTCGATAGATGGCAGTGAGACCGTATTCTGCGAAAGAGCGTCGGCGAAAAACCAGAACGCGTATGGGACACCTGTCTTCTCTAAAGCTGGCACTATACTTACGATGCGTTTTGAAACGTTCGTGGCGTTCTTCGTTCACATGTGTCTCCAAGATGTCCTGTCAACAGGTAAGATTCTTTTGACCTTTATTACGGTCAAAATCACTGAAATCATAGCACAATCCAAGAGCTTCAATACAACGCACTTTAATCGCTGCTGTTCCTATTCCAGACCCTCCTGAAATTCAACCTATAGTGTTTCCAAAAAACCTAAAAGAAGGGGCCAAGTTCAGGGCTTTCTGCTCCGTCACTGGAGTCCCCCCTTTCACTTTCAAATGGCGCAAGAATAATCATAACCTTCCAGAAGACGACACAGTGTTGACAGAGAACGCCCAGGACTATAGCAGTCTGGTGATCAAGAAGCTACGCAAAAGTCACGCGGGAAACTACACATGCACTGCCATGAATAGAGGCGGAGCCACGAGATACACAGCGGAACTGATTGTGAACGGTAAGTAGCGCTTCGTCACGCAGAAGTTCATGTATACCTTCATTACAAAACCGGCGAGGCTCCTTAACACCCACAGATGCAGAAAGCGATGAAGACGCAGGTATCTTCTCACGTCATTTGATGTAGGTTACGTTCTTTGTAAAACTGCGAGAAACTGATATATTCCACACAGGGAAGGCAGTGAGATTTATCGGTTGCTTTATTATCATCGTTTGTTCATTTTCTTGCAATCCGAGAGAAGCGTCGAGGGAACATTATGGAATGTATGCCATACAAATCGTATCAAGAATCACTGGGCATTACTAAACGTTTTCTGCAGGAAAAAGGAAAAGAAAACATAAGGCCAGAGTTTAAAGGCTCTGTGCTTCAAGTTTCAATTACTAACAGTAAGGTTTCAATATACGGCTACTATACATCAGGCACACCTAAAGACAATATCCATTGCTTCAACATGCCTGAAATATACCTACACCAGATGAATTTTCTTCTACACAACGAATCCAAAATTGACGCGGCAAGATGCGCAGCAGCCTTAAAGTTCGGGCCGAATATCGGCGAATGCTTTTCCCTCTTTTAGCACAGTTGCACATGAAGCGTGCATGGTTGTAAAGCTAACTGACACATTAAACCATGTAGGTGTGTTTATCTGAACGCTGCAATAGCCAACACACCCTGTACAAAATGAGGCATGCCTCTCCGGTTGTTTTTTACATGCGTGAAGCCCCGCCAGCATGGACTGTCGAGCCAAGCAGCGGCATGGTCCTGCTGGGGGATAAACTGGAAATCGGATGCCAGAGCCACGGTTACCCAGAACCAACAGTGGCGTGGGCCAAACGTAAGTTTGCAAGACGCGGCTTTTCGCAACGGCGGGCTGTACTGAACTACGTATGACCATTTCAGGTGGCGTCTCAGGTGGCACACTTGTCTCTGGAACCACAAACGGAACGCTGCTCATACAAAATGCCACCAGGTCCGACGGCGGTACATACGTCTGCACTGCAGTGAACAGCTACGGAGAACGACTCGAGAAGGAAATCACCGTCAGAGTGATCGGTAACGCACCATACAAGTCGTCTGCGAACTTCCCTTTAGGCGTGCAGTGCTTTCTGTTGTTTGTTAAAGACAAGAGTGTTAAACTCCTTCCTCGCATCCTACTTTTCAGATTCAAAGCGAACATCGATGAGTTCTTCTCTGATGCCATGGGAAAGCACACTGCGCGTTAAATATTCAATAAAACCCGAGAGGAGTCTTTCAACATTGTGATATCGTCGGCGTCGTCAATCTTTATAATGTTTAAAGAATATAAAGCGCTTTCTTGTACGTCACAGATATTAATGGGAGCACAATATGACCATGAGCAGAAAAATATAAATGAAGAATACATTGGCAGTAGAAAATATTACTTTTACCAGTTGTTGCATCACTATCATCGGTCGGCCAAAAAGAAGAAAAAAAAAAACGGAGCTCACTCAAACTCGCTCAAAAAATATGTATTTTTCCGTAAAGCTCACTACGACTCAGACTCGCAATAATTCTGCTCAACCGGGCCCTCACTAGGACTCACCAAAATTCTACTCCACCTGGCTCACTCAAACTGACTCGCGGGGCGGTCTCACTCTGAGTGAGTCGACTCATGAGTAAAGTTTGCCGACCTATGATCGATGAAGCGAAAACATATTCCAGTTACTATGAAGGACCACATCCCATGATGCATAGTCATCACCCTTTCATCAGTGACTTCGTTTGATTATCTTTCAAAAGTGCCCGCCCGGTTCGAGGAGAAGTTCAAGGTGCAGACCGTTCGGCGAGGAGAAGCGGCTACCCTACAATGCCAAGCCATCGGGGATTCACCACTGGAGATCACTTGGTCCCAAGACAAGAAGCGGCTCATATTCGCTCCAGTGACAAGGTAAGGCTGGGAATACGCATCAGGAACATAATCCTTCGTCAGTAAAGGACGGGTGTGGTGGACGTTTCCAGCAATAACAGCAAGTTTCTAACGAATGTTTACGCTGACAAACTGAAATCACCCGTCCTATAGAAATGCGTCAAGAACCAACACTGCCCCAAAACACGGCGCTCAGAAATAGTGAGCGGCACATACATTGTATTAATTCTGTTCACACACATATATTACAAATAAGCCGCACATGCCAAGGCGTTTCAGAAATGTGTCGCCGTATTCTGCATCCAACAACCAAAATTATTACGAAGCTATCACATCACCATGTTCGCAAGGAGTAAACTGCCGTTTTAACAATATTCAGCAGCAGCAGCTTACTTAAAAGTTATATCAAGGGCAAGAGCTCGCCCTTGATATAACGCCAACTCATCAATTTCTATCATCCCCTGGCAGCCTCGATGCGTTTCGTGCCACTTAGCAGCCATCAAATTACTCTACGGTGCTAAGCAGTAATTTGTTCTACGCATTACAAGGCTTGCCCAGTTTCATCTTTTTGTTTTTTACTCCCTACAAGAATATCATTTACTCTCGTTTCATGTATAATGTTAGGGATATCTTGCTACTGCAGTCATGGTAGTAGTGTTATAATGGCTGCATATATAGCAGCGCCCACACCACGCCCACACCACGGTTATAGGAGCGCCCTCCCACGGTTTCAGGCGGCCTACTCACCCACCGGCTTAACACGCAGGTACGAAAAGTTCGAGTCGAACACGGAGAACGGCGTGACTTCAGAGCTGGCGATTCCGACGACAGACAGGAGCGACGCGGCCCTCTACACCTGCGTCGCAAAGAACGAGTACGGCAGCGACGAGAGGAACATCAAGCTGCTCGTCGTCGGTGAGCTACGGTCATTCTTCCGGATGAAACAGAAGAAGCAACGCAAGCGCAACCATGTAGTGAAACATGCTGCTATTCTTGCCTTCATTTTCACAGAGGTCCCCGCTCAACCGCTGGACCTTCGTATCCTGGAAGTCTGGAGCCGCAAGGTGAACGTCATTTGGTCGGAGCCGTACAGCGGGAACAGCCCCATCAGCAGCTACATCGTACACTACTGGAGGGACAGGGGTATGTGGGCCTTCTTTTCCGCATAACTACAGGTATACAGTGTAAACTAAAAAGAAAATTAATACGAAAGAAAAGAAAATCACCTCGTAAAACATTTTCCCCCGTATAGAACCACCTGCATCTCGCCAACAGCAGAAAGAACACGAATTGCGAAAAATAATTCCTGCGCACTTCCGTCGCAACCGGCTAGAAAAGCCTCTCACTGAGAGCGGACATCGACGACAGCGACATGTATTCGCACGTGGAAAATGCCATAACTGCGAAAAAGCCATAACTTGCGTAAGAGCTACTTCACTCGTTAACAACAATAGAGGTGTGAAAAATATGATGGACAGCTCTTGCTCATATTCATTCTTCAGTAGTGAAGGACTTGCACTTAATTTCTTCTTGCTGCTGATTGTGACAAATAAAAAGACGCAAGCGCTGTAGTCAACCATAATTTTCCTGTAGATGTTGACGACGAAGTATCTCCGTCTACTAAACTGCAGTTTTATGCCTGGCAATAGACGCACCTAGCCAGTTGCGATGAAACGGGCCGTACGGTGGACGTTCTGGTACTACGACGATTAATTTCGGCACAAAATTTTGCATCCTCAGAGGGGGCCAGAATTACGACCACAGGGAAAGTTTATGGAAAACGTAGAGGAGAGACCAGTAAACAACCCCGAGCCTAGCCTCATCCCAGCTCAGAATGAAGCTCAGTCTCCCCATGTTTCACTGCTACTTTCCGGAATACCGATTTGCATGGTTACAGCCATGCGCATAAATACAATTGCTCTCCTCCGCCCCGTGGCTGCAGAACACTCGTGCAAGTCTTACGTAAAGTGTAGAATGAACACGAGGGTCCATCGCTGTCTCCGGTCGCTACTCACCAATGATAAATTCGTATGCAGACGCGGTCTTTGTATTCAAATTCGCGCTCATCGAAATGAACGGATGTTCGTACACCCAATGGTAAATCGTGCAACTCCCGTTCACACAAAAGAACTCTCGCGCGCCTTCCGCTTGCCGCCGCAGACGGGGCGCATCGCCTCATGGAGCAGACCGTGCCGAGCAGCCAGAGTTCGGCCATGATCAGCGAGCTTCACCCGGGCGCCTCATATTCTCTCACCGTGACCGCCGAGAACGAAGTGGGTCAGGGTCCCCCCTCGGACCCAGTACGCTTCCTCACCGCCGAAGAAGGTGAGTCAGCAAGCAGCCCGCCTTGCATGCAATATGCATCACGTAAGCCCCCGCACAAAAGCGAATCTCATTGCGTTCAGGACGTTACACACACATACCGCATGATGGCTTACGCTTAAGGTGGTGCCGACGAGTTCGCACCTGCTTGCGAGCTGGTGCCGACCTTGCTTGTCCCTGAAGGCTACCAGTACCGCTGCCAACAGCTCTTGTAACCTCGACGATGACTTAAGCGATCGGCGTGCTGCTTTCTGCTATGAGCCGTATAAGTCCAGAGCGTCAGATGTGTTGCGAGGAAGGTCACCGTAATGAATGAAGACGCTGCCCGTAGCGTTTAAAATACTGACCAACGTTACTCCCACTCACGATTTACGGAAGGGCTTTCGCATAACTTGTAGCCGTGGCGCTTTCACGGAACGTGACGGTCAAGAGGAAGTTGGTAAAACACAAAACAAGGCGAAGAAATGCTCTAGATGGAAATGGGATGTTCGAAAATATACGCAAGCAAATATTACCACCAGTTTCCTTGTCTTTTTATCTTTGAAAGCTCAACATGACAACTCGGTAACCTGTGTCATATGTTCTTGTTTTTGCCGCATCCAGAGCCCGGCGGATCACCAACCGACGTCTGGGCAGCTGCCAAGGGACCTACTTCTATCGCCGTTTCGTGGAAGGTACTTTTTTTATGTCCAGTTCATGCCGCTGACTAGCGCACCACTTTCTCTTTGAGACCATGAACATGCGCCAACCTGTTGACCAATCTAGTTATACTGGCAACGTAAATCGCGGGAAAATAACAGAACGCTCCCTGTCGACTAAATATAAATCAATAAAACACGGACCTCAAGAACTACGCCCGTCTTGTGCATACGTGAGCAAGCCTATGTGTTGGTCTGTAAGTGCATGTGCATAAGTATGCGTGCGCGTAGGAGCGCACGCTTTCCACAGATTGCATTTCACCGCGGAAATACATGCCTGTTTTTAACGGGATAGCGTTAAGGGCACCGTGTCGCAGAAAATCCGGCGTCGGTGTAGGCGTGGGCGCGCCGACGTCGGAGAAAATAATACCGAACCACCCCGACCGCGCAGGCTCTCCGCGTGGCGCAAGGCGATAGTGAAGAAAATTTAAATTTTTCAAGGTAAAATCCGTCAGAAAAATCTTGAAGTACGACTTAACCACAACCTACAGATATGATAGCGTCGGATTGTAATTTGAATGTAAGAGAAAACATAATTATGTTACGAGGAAACTCAAACACAAACCCCTTTTCCAGCATTTCTACCATACCAAGCGCGGCGCGTCCGGGTAGGTTACTTGCAAAACACACACACACACACACACACACACACACACACACACACACACACACACACACACACACACACACACACACACACACACACACACACACACACACACACACACACACACACACACACACACACACACACACACACACACACACACACACACACACACACACACACACACACACACACACACACACACACACACACACACACACACACACACACACACACACACACACACATCCAGATGGGGATCGCCTTTTCGGCAGCGTAAAACGGCAGCGGCGCGCAGAGGCGAAGGTGGAGAAAAAAGAAAGCTGCAGTTGCCGGGAAGTCTTACACGCATTCAGGGATCTTTGAATGTTATCGCGTTGCACTCTTAAATGCGAAGCTTAAGCGTCCTCCAATTTTTCTTTCTGGCGTCTGTTCTCGCGCCGTAAAAAAAAATGTATCGTAAACCACACCAACTTACCGAGCACCAAGTCCTTTAAAACTACATAGTCACTTACGCATTGTTCCCTCGTATTGTCAACTCTGGCAAGACGCTCACACAACCATGATGCAAGTTTTCAGCGTTTTCCGCATTGCTCGACATTTGTAGCCCCCTCCTCGAGACACGTGGAACGGTGTGCTCAAGGGCTACTACGTGGGATACCGGGCGGCCGAGTCCAGCCAGCCGTACTCGTTCAAGACGGTCGAGACAGTGGTCAACGGATCCCAGGAAGTCACGCTCGTGGGTCTTTCAAAGTCCTCGCGGTACAGCGTGATCGTGAAGGCCTTCAACGCCATTGGAAGCGGACCTCCATCCGAAGCGCTGCTCGTCCGCACATTGGATGGCGGTTAGTATACAGCGCAAAACGTTTGTCGACACAAGTTCATTTTAACCGTTTGCAACGTAGGAAAATAAAAAAATAACGCTTTCACATTACAGGCAGGTCTCAGACAGTTTTTTTTTCTTTTAGGGTCACTCCGTCGGTTGCAAACAACTCGTACCTTATTGACCAAGCTTCTTCTCAAACCTAAGTTGTGCCATGCGCACGTTAGGTCTCGTTCATAAAGTGGTTTGTATGCCATTCTATTGCTTGCATCAAGCGAGAGGATTTCCAATCGAGTTTTTATTCCAAAATGAACCGTCGGCAAATAAGGCCAGCGTTTAACTTCATTTATATCATTGACAGGTGAAAAAAACAAAAAACAAAAAACACGCGTGCTTAAAATGAGCCAATTAAGCCTCGCGAGTCCCTTGAGTTACCGCTCTTGTTGAGTTAAATGTAGACAAAAATGCTAAGTCGAAGAAATCTAAAATTTTGTATTGGCGCATATGCAAATTAGGACTGTACCTAAGGATTAGCCAAGCAGCTCCGCGGTAATACGAGTGTCTTCGACGACTCTATCGACGTCGTGAACGCTGCCCCGCCCCGTGTCGCTTTAATTCTTTGAAGTTTCAGTGAGCTATGAGATTGGCCCTATACTGTGTGAACGAAGCATTTACTTATTCGGATAGCTTTGCCTCAAAGTTCACCGGTTAACAATAAGCGAACTCACTAAGACGAGCAAATGGTTTACATTTTTTCCTAAGTTCCTTTCACAGTACGTTTTTGCGAAACGCTGTCATGCTGCAGTACGACCATATAGAACACCTCATCGTCTCGCTCAGCATACTCCACTGAAGCATGGTTAAACACTGAAAACGGCTTCCGCAATCCTGCCGCTGGGTTCGGTTCATCTTTGGCTCGGCATGTGTATAACGAAACCATAGCGCTTTACAACTTGCAGTGAAGGGATCGTCGTTCATGAAGCTGGTATTTACGCCGCACTTATGTTTACGTGCCACCATTCATTCTTGCAGATGTGCCATTCGCCCCTGCGCTGACCCTGATCTCAAGCACCGACTCTGCCTTCAAGGTTAAGTGGACCCACTCGAAGGCCACCGCTGCTCCCGTAACAGGTACTGTCGTCGGAAACATATCTACGGGAAACATAGCACGGAAGAGTGGATCGAGTTACTGATCGATCGATTGATTGATTAATTGATTGAGTGAGTGAGTGTGATCGATCAAACGTGTTTTATCGTCCTTGATTGCGAGGGACGCCGTGATGGAGAACTTGCAATCACGGCGTCCATCATTATTTTTGCTACATGGAACGTCTTAAAGTGAAATTCCAGTGCGTGAGCGTTTTCGCATTCGCGCCTAAAGGTATGCTGCAGCCAAGGCCGGGACCTCATGTTGAGCAGCAGAAGTTAACCGCTACACCGCGCGACCAGTAACACTGATCAATCACCAAATATGATGAGGGCTATTGGCACAAACTTCATAAACTATAGTAATATTGCATTTGTGGCTCATTAAATTTTAAATTGCTAATGCTACAAATAAGCACGGCATAACCTATTCAGGCAAGCCACGGCATCTACATCAAAGTTCTGCGGTGAAACATCTCAGTAAAGACGCCAACCTTCTGCCACGAGACTTTCACTGGCATTTACCGAAATAAATAAAAAATATGTTCCGGTTTGACACAAAAACCAATATCCATCAAAACTTCTAACTGCTGCGAGAGCGGCAAACGTGGATAGACAGAATTGCTACAGACGAGCCTGCGGCACGTTACTTGACATTATTGGCCCACTATGGGCGAATAGTGGTCATAACTCAGACACGCCAGCAGTCACGAAGTCCTCAAAAAATGTATTGTTCCTGTGGATATGACATATTTAACATAATGAGTGCTGAGTAACAGTTGACGTTCTTAACAGCCGGCTTTTTGGTCGCAAGGGGATATAAGGCGGTGGTTTACCAACGCAGAAATAACTTTGAGTTTCAAAGTGCACTAGAAACGAATATAAAGTTCAGCTGTTTAAATTATGCTTCTGCAATGCAAAACTGCCACTCTTATCATGAGTGGAGGCTTGGTAAACCAGAAATAGGCACAATAACGAACAAGTGGCGAGGCCGCCTTGAAGTTCCCGCTCGTTCTCACCCAGACGTCACGGATTTTGGCAGCGTCTACTCGGGTCTACTTCATTGTTTATCCGTAAAAAAAAAAAAAAAAAGACTGTACATCTTATCTCAGATGAAATCAAAGGCCTTGGAAGGTTCGATAACATTTTCTGAGCCAAAACACCGGAAATACGCGAAAATATCTTGAAATCCGTGACGCCATACTGACGTATCGGTGTTGAAGTTTCGGTGCAAAATTCAATAAAACTACTTTTTGTCTTCATTTTCTCCAACAGCAGTTAAACCTATTTAGTGAAATGAATGAACACACTATTTTGACAGACTACTTTACCGGTCTAAACTGATGGAGTGTGGCTCCTTATAGAGTCCCTTTCAAGTGAGCTGCAAGCGAGAACGCGGGGTGCCTGCTTAAGCAACTAAAAACAAAACAAACCATAGCATAAGTACAGAGCGCTTGGCGCTAACTTTACGAGTACAATTTTAAGCAGCGAATTCTTCATCCCTCACCAGGTTACACTCTGCACTACAAGAAGAACGCTGGCCCCTGGCACCACATCCCGGTCGTGGCTTCGGACGACACGAGCTACACGCTCACAGATCTGGACGGTGGTGCGACATACAAGGTGTACCTTACCGCGTCCAACCAGTTTGGACGCGGGTCTGGTAGCGAAGCCATAATCATCAACACAACTAACGAAGGTAAGCGCTTCCCTAACATAACCTAACCTAACTGTCGCGGCGCATCATTTAACGTGGCTCTCGATCATCCATCTCCATTCGAGGAAACGGCAATGCAATTCCTAGAAACATGCGCCTTTGCTGTATTGGTCACAGAGCTAAATATACTGGCGTGATACACGCAACCGCCAGGAGCTTGCGACCAAGGAAGCTTTGCATTGCTTGCGTATATACAGTCTTGAAATGAGCATTTGCAATCACTAACGTCAAAAATATTGTGTTGTGGGGAAAAATGCGAGCGCGAACGTTACACTTATACGGATAGCTTACAAAACAGCTTACAAGAAAGGGAAAGACAAAATCTTCAGCCACATTTAAAAACGAGAATCCGACATTTGAGGCCGATTCGTCCACTCTTGATGGCCGCAGAGACGGCGTCTTGGCTAGAAATTTTGTCTCTTCCTGATTGTTTCACCGGGCCAGACAGATTTTTGTTGAAGATGTTTACTTTTAAGGTTTGCAAGACACAAAGAAACCATCAGCTACAAAACGTGTGGACCTGTGGTTTTGTTTTGTTTATTTTTCAATAGGTGTAGTATCGGCTACGAAAGTTTTCAGGGCACTGGTTTAAAGTAAAAAAAAAAAAAAAAGCACAAGACAAACTTCATGACACATGCAGCCCGTAGACTTGCGGGATGTTTAGCCAAGTAATCGGCTACTCAACTTCCAGCGCAGATTGTAATGTTGAATCGAAGGCTGCCGTGCCCAGGCTACAGGTAAATTTTAACCCTTCTTTCTCGTCGACTTTGCGCCCCACAAAGTTTTGAAACCAATATTTTGAGCTTAAGCGGCACTCTGCGACAGTTCCTTTGCACTGAACATCGGACGACATAGGCGAGATGGCTTGCCATAACGTGTACTATTGCGACGCAGGTCATGACCGGGCTTGGGTCTTCTACAAGGATCCCTCCCTGCTGGTTCCCGCCGCGTCCTTTCTCATCGCTGTCCTTGTCGTCATCACCGTCGTCACCGTCTGCATCAAAAAGACCAAAGCGCACAAGAACTTTGAAAAATGTGAGCATTTCGTGAGCACCGCCACCATCCTCGCTAACATTGATGTGAGGTAGCATGAATAGTGGTGAGAAGAAGGCAAAACAAAGCAAACAGCGGAAGGATCCGAAGGACTGAATTGTTCGTGTTAGAAGTAAACAAATTTGGCAAGAAGTAAATAAGGCAAACCTGCAGTGTAAGCGAAGAAAAGCCAGAGCTAGCAAACTGTGCATGAGATTTTCAACTCAAAAAGGGTGCGATATGGCGTGCCGAAGTAGACGAACACACAGAAAAATAAAAAGAGTTAATCGTAGCTGATGCTAAGAAGGTGCACAAAACGAAAATTATTTTCACTACGTCACGGCCATTATAGCAGCTATAAATAAATACACAGAAGCAACGATGCTAAATTCCCAGCGTTAATGACCCGAGATTGAGAAAACAGGGACGATGTGTTTGCGCTTGTTTCTGGGCACGCCACACTAAATTAAACTATCGCTTATCAATGCTAAAAAATGACTAAACATGGCTCACAGAGGGCCAGTGATCAATGCCGGCTTATGTGGTGCGTCTTCCTGGCACGCGCCGTTTCTTTTTTCGGTCGCAACTCAGGTCCAACTAAAGACTTTAACGAAAGGAAGAATGACGTATATTCCTCAGGCTACATGTGTAATTAATGACCGCCTTTAGTCACTAGGTACTCAGTTTATTACATACATTTTGCCGTCTTCTGTTGTAACGAAGTTCCAGTAACCTTCTCCCGGTGAATAAAGTATCAAGCTGAGGACTTCTCCTAACGGGCCACTCCCGCCTTTCCTCCGCCTGTCCCCATCCCTGCTCCTCCTTTCGTGGTTCGGCCGCAGCCCTGGAAGCAGAGAAGCGCCAGAGCTACGGCGAGGTGACGCAGCAGCAGCAGCGCTACATCGACGTCACAGAGAAGCGCAACCGCTCCGACTACGCCACCATCCAGAGCCGGAGGAGCCTCTCCGGGAGCTACAAGATCGAAGAACTACGCTCGGCGGCGCCTAACAGAGGATACAACACTACAGACGTGAGTTGTCTTATTCCGTTACCAGCAAGTGCGTGCCTACGACCTGCGTGAGCATACGAGCCTTCGGATGGGGGGGGGGGGACTTCTGCGCTCGGGAGCACGAGACAGCCTGCTCTATTCTAGGTGCGTGATTGCACGCGTGGGAAGGAGGGTGGTGGTAGGAGTGACAGCATTGGGACACAATCAGCAAAGATGAAGTCCCGCACAAACAATGGAATAACAACCGCGATGTTAGGAACAGACGGAAGGAAGCACAGATGGAAGCCCTGGACGGCTGCATTTCAAAAATGACATATAAAGGTTATAAGCGTGTAGGAAAACATTGAAATATTACTGGTTCCGGCTGAGTGAACGACGCTGCGAAAGCGGTCGGTTTTCTGCGTCAAGAAATATGGTGCTTGGAGAAATAGGAATAATGATAACGTGAGACCGTCTTACTTATTTTTATTTATTCGAGTAAAAACAATTGTAAACATCGTTTTGTCAAGTTGAATCAATAAAATTTATCTCAATGACAAACTCATAAAAACATAATAGGGTATTTCATACAAAAATGTGCTTGTAAAAAATTTGTAACCTCTCTCTTGCAGGCCAAGGACAGGCGGCGCTCGTCCCTTCGCAAAAGCAGCGCTTCCTCCCACGTCTACGACAGCGCGGCGTGATTCAACCAGAGACAACGCCCGAGAAACTGCTGTTGACATCTCCTAAAACTGTTGAATTTGCTCTTATCCGTTGTTCTAGTCACGCGCCAGCCGTACAAGCACGTTACGACCCCTATTCTGTACTTACAATTTTTTTTCTCACCACTGCCCCTCAGAATATCCCTTGAATAACTTTCTCCCCAAGACAAGCCAGGTGTGTCCCGCGTGTGTACAGAGGAAGCTTGACATCCCAGTCTCTATGAGAGATGTGGCATCTCAGCGACCTACAAGCGCATCATGCAGAAGTCGAGCTGTTGCGAGTCATATGAGCGGTACACTAGAGCAGTAAGGACAGCAGTCTTGAGGCACATGGGGATGAAATCACTGATTTCTCTCGAAAACAACTCAGTATGAGCAGAAGATTGACGCAAATGTGCTGCGTCACCAAGTCTATACTAATACTCGATGTGTGGAGGAAGCGAAACTGACGTCACAGGCCGCCAAGCAATAGAGAGCCTGCGCAAGGTGTCCCTATCGCAAGAATACTTTCAACTCTCGTTTCAGGCACCAAGAGGGTGTCCAATCGGTATTATTTACCGTTCTAGTCATATTTAGTATGATCAGTGTTACCAAATGTTTGTATAATAATGAGGCTTTACAATTCCTTACATGAGTAATATTCCCTGTTTCGTGTAGTGCATGTCCGGTTACTTACATTCATCTGCGTTCTGATGGCACGTGTGGACGACATTCGGCGCTTATTGCAAATGTTTTCTCGCGTATAAGTTACCCCTGCTGTAGCCACGAGTGGCATGTCTCAGGGCTTCAACTATGCTTATTGAGAAAGAGCTTTAGTCGAAAGAAAGAGGCTTTCCGACAGATTGCAACATTAGGTTTTGTTTGCCGAGTCGTCGCTCAAAAACGGCTAGCAAGTTTGAAGCCACACAAACACACAGTCAGGGCCCCGAAGATAGCACGGTGCAAAGATAAAGACTACGTGAATATGTTTCCTAACAGTCAGCGTTTGTGAAATCTGATTCAAGTGATTTCTCTCGTGAGTGTGTACGCTGCGAAGCGCGTATTTGTTTGTTATTATAGTCGCAACAACTGAAGGGTCGGCGCGTAGGAATATGTAATAGTTCACACGCAATGAAAGCGTTTCAATATTCTTAAAGGACACATTTTCGCAATCCCGTTAAACCACACGTATGGCCTCTTATGTCCTCCAACTCCGCCGTGCTCTTGCCAACTCAATTCCCTCTTGCTCAACAAGCAATGTACGTGTTCCTCGATGTATATTTATTTATGCAATTCACAAAGAGTGCTAAAGGCTCTGTTGGAGCCGTTCTGGTAGTACAGGGCAGGAATGAATCAAATGCTCAACTATACAGTAACATGTGTTTTTTGATACATATGACAGGCATAACTGTTTAGTTCGAACCAACATTGCCAAATTATCTCATCTTGCAGGGTACCACAGCGTTATGAGGATGAAGATACCAGAGAAATAACGTGTGCCAATTATACCTAGCATACTATTATCAGCATAAAATGTGGCTCAAGTTAATTTGCGTCGTTACGGTTAGTTCTCTCAGCGACATATAAAAGTGGTATTCTTGAGATTCGTACCTGAAATCGAAGGATCGTTGTAATAAGAGGCAACGTCACTCATACATAAAATCTCCGAACAAACATATTTATAATTTGCGTTTTTTTTGTTTTTTTTTTTTGTAAACAAAGTGCACGACAGCCAGGTAGGGGCTGTTTGGACGATACTGATGAATCTCATTTCCACATGCAGTATGAAGCCTACTATTTTTCCCGAATTGAATGAGCATATGATGCTGAATGCTGGTTTCCAGCAAGTAACATTCTATTTTCACAGTGCAACTGTCGTCACGACAAACCACACAACGTTGCACCCTTCACTGCAATTACGAAAAAACATAGTTCGGTTGTCTATTTTCCTATTTTTCATGTCCAGAAATACGACAGGTAGGAAGTATAATTCGGTACATTGACCTTTCTTCATACTTGCAGGAAAATTAGATCCTTAAATATGCCGATGTGCACCACAGAATGGTTACAGGTAGCGCGAATTTTACACAGACACGGCAACAAACAATAACGAGCACTAGATTTTACTCCAAATAACTTTGAGGCAAGAAGCATTTCCATATAACAGGGAAAAACATGAGAAATGTTTCTTGCAACGAGTCCTGAGGATTTATAATTCCACACGTCAGCCATTCCTGTCCTGCGCACCATCCAGAAATCTCAATTACTTCTGTAAGCGAGTAAGCAATCTAGCATACGTGTTTGTTTGTTCCTGCGTCTCTGTCAACTTCGCTCTACCTGTAACCATGGAATTGCACCAAGTAGCGTGACCGCATTTTTGGTGTACTATAGTTCCGTTTTCGCGCCACGTTACTTCGCTGCTATTCGTGTGTGCAGAATGAAGCCATACAGAGCCATTCGTACAGCTTACAGCGAGAGTCACAAACGCATCACTCACACTGGTTGTTCGCAAGCGTGTACGTCGTTGTGACAACTGTTTTCAATAAGTGTGCGGTAGTTTGTCTGAGACTATGTATTAAACTACATAACACTGCTGTTTGTTTCCCACCGCCCGAGAACGCCGAAACGACATTCAAGACATGAGCAACGTATGTACAGTTGAGTGTAATAAAAACATCAAATGAACCCGGTACGTTTGCATATTTTTACTGATGTGTTGATATACCTTGAAAATACAACCGCAATACCACTAATAAAACGCCATGATATAGTTTGAATACACAACTTATGTCACGGATGCAAGTCAAGAGATTAAACAGAGTACTAGGAGGCTAAATATACAAAGGAATGCCATATTTTTAGCGTTAAATCTAGCAATGTCAACCTTTCAAACTATGCCGAACATGGTGTATTATGGGATAAAGTGCATCCTGTCAGCGTACCCTTGGAAAACGTCATTAGGGCAGCTATGACCAACAGTTAGTCTTGAACTTCTACCGCTGGATTACCCCTCACGACGCCGCATCTTATCTAAGCGGGTGGTGGTGGAATACGCGTACTTATTTAAAAAAGAGGGGGGGGGGGACTGGGGGGAGGGAAAGTAAAGAAAGGAAAAGAAAGAAAACACGTGTAGCGAAAAAGTGGCGCAGCCAAACTGTCACCCTGTAGAGGGTGCTTCGTCGTAGAAAGAGTCCCCATGAGGTGAAGCCCAACGAGCGAAATTCGGACGTGCATCCGATACAACAACAGCAACGCGATTAAGTTAGTAAACTAAAGCAAGAATTTATTTCGAATGGTATATTAAAGCTGTTTTGCGTGTAAAAAATGCTGCTAAATATATACAAATATACAGTGCTCCACAACAGGATTAGCCGGACCCGTTTGTATCAAGAACGAAAAGCATAGGATAAAAGGCTCGTCTTGCCCACACATTATCTGGTCAACACCCCCCCCCCCCCCCCCCCCCCCCAAAACACACTTCTATAAACTCAGAAATTCTATCAGCATGCAGTAAAAGCGAACGTGCAAACTGGTAACTTAAGCACACCTAGCTATTATACCAGCAACCATCACAACGGCAGTCATGCTGCCGTCCAAACGAGCCTGTACTGATGCAAACAACATACCGCAAAAACCAATATTTCAGATACGCACGACGGTTGCTATTTATAAGCATAAAAGTTCTTACTTAACTATGCTCCACCAGCTGAATAAAATAACATAATTAATACAGAATACCAACAGCGAGCGATACGACCAGATGAGAACGCTTTTATCAATATGCATGCACGTGAACTTGTTACTGCTTAAAAAAAAGAGGAAGTAATAAAAAGAACACATTTATTTTTTTTAATACCGGTCCGTCACGGTACAGAAGAAAATCAGGTAGTCTGGGCTACAAAAAGATCAGCCCCCAGCTATTCGCTTAAAGCTCTAATAAATTATGCGTATACTCAATATTCAATCGATAATGTCAGAAACGTAATTTGCGCATTACTACAGCGAAACAAAACCAACTGGTAAACGAAAACGTCCCACACTGTCGCAAAGGATGTCGCCGACCTCGGCGCGCTACGCGGAAGGTCATTCACGTGTTCCGACACGCTCCAAGTAAGGCCAGTGGGCCACGGCCCCATAGCGCGCCAGCGTCGATGTTTTGAAAGGACTGCAACCCCAGTTCCCTCGTTTCCCCTTCCAAACCACCCAGTCTCGCTTTATTTGTTTAATTCCCGACTCCCACCGGTGGTTGCCATGGTTACCGCCGGTGAGCCACCGGCGGTGGAGCGCCACGTCATGGTCCACGTCATATTTCGGAAGCGGAAGCTCGCGGAGCCACACCCTATTATCGATTTTTCGACCAGCTGCGATAGCAGCGTCCGTTTCAGGTTTTTCTCTCGTTTTCAATTCATAGTTGTCAATTTTGCTTTTGTACTTGTGTTTTTCTTGGTACGGCCACAAATCAAATAACTAGACAATGTTTTACTGACTTAAGCAGTTCATTCAACTAGTGAAAAAATGATCGCCTTCAAGTTATTGTTTCCTTTTCGAAACGTACGCCTAAAAGCGACACAGGAGCCACACAGCGGATATTTGTAAGCTAAGAGAATATGAATAATGTTTCGTCCATCCACTGCTGACAGCGGTATAAGCGATAAGACAACATGTTCATAAACTAAAACTCCGAAAATATGCCAGTTTGTTTAAGAACGCGAATGTAACTGGAAATGGAAGTGTAAGCTAAGTAACACTTTCTTTTTTTTTTAATATCGGACGGAAACAGCACAGTATGGGAAATTAGTGTGACTATAAGAAGCAAATGATTTCCACAGAGATTTCTCGACTGTTATCTCCGAGATAATAATTTCTGATTTCACTGTGATTTTAGCCGAGTCGATCTCTAACGCCTGGTGGCGATATTTGGTGACGCGAAAAACCAAGCGCGCGCCATCTGTCGACTGAAAGCGAAGGTGTACAGCCGACTGGTGGCGGGTCGATCGGGGGCGCAACCGAAACCGAAACTCGGCACGCTTGCACCGTTGGTGCGGCTTTTCATCGGGGTCACATGTGTTTCCGCCAGTCAAGGAGTGTAATAAATGTTTTCAATTAGCATTGTAGTTGCTGCATACCTAGGTAAGATGTGATGTGCCTGAAATGGAAGGTGGTATAACGGTGCAAAGTGCCGACATTTCATGCTACATCCATAAATGCGCTGCACGCTGACAAAAGCTACACATTGGAGGAAAAATTCGTAACAATGGATTCCCCATCCCTCGGTTCCCAAATAACTTTTACCTTCTCTAACCCTCGTTCGCGAAAAGAAAAAGACGAAAAATATGTACGTCGCTCACTTCTATTTCGGTTGTTCTAGTATCACATGCTTTTCCCGTTCCCTCACGTAAACATACTGAGCCTTACATTTCTCATTTAACCGAGAAAAGCAAGGTCGCGTTGTCCCGAAAAATCTTTCTCCCCTTGCCTTTGTAACAATGGAAATTACAACCAAGCAAATCGTTTGCGCATTATCTGTCATGCATGAACGTCGCAAGATCAAGATCGATTTACATTTACTCTAATTAAAGAAGAGCGCTTAAAAACATTTTTTAATATAGTGGCGTAACTTAAATTATTACTAGTGAGAACAAGGGATGAACAAGCTGCAAGATTTGTGTTTACGGTTTTAGGAGAAGCTCCCGCGCCAATCATATTATTTTATACGAAATTATACTTCAAATCGTTTATGAACAAAATATCCTGATTAAGCCTCTTGCTCCTTCTCAAAACACAGATACACAATTTTATGATACCAGTGTGTAACATAGCTTGCAAATGAGAAAGCGACAAAGCCAGTTAGCCCTCTTCTAGCGAACAAGTAAAATATCGCGAAATAGACATGGAGAGGATAAAAACACAGAAATAAGTTTTTAGGAAGCAATAAAACCGCAAGTGGTAGAGAATGGAACAACAACTACCATGTGACACACTAAGTGACATTTAAGGTAGTGCGTAAACGAGAACCTAATCAAACAAAAGAACACTAGCTACGCTGTATGGAAACATTAAATACCATCGTCTACCATTCCTAATAAATGGGCAGCAAATGACAATACACTAAGCAAACCACTGTAAAAACGGTGTTAAACCACACCGTAAAAAAGCGTGCAACAGGAATGCATTATAAATGCTACTAACCCACTTCTATCTGCTGACCTCTGCTGCATGCCTGAAGGCTGCAATGGTGCGAAAAACCAGTTGAAAACCCGACAGAAAGAAAACCAGAGGAAGGGGACGTTTAAGTCTCGCAATACTTATAGTTCACAAAATGACGTCAGGGTGGCGCTAGCTTCCCTGGCGTTAGCAGCAAAGAACACAGTCAGATCTCCAGGATGCGGCAGCGACGCCATTGGTACAACCCGCTCATACAGCGTTAAGACGCGTATACATGTGTGGTACGCCTGACGCTAGCCCCTAGCACTCCGCCGAATTATGGAATACACAGTAGCGACCTTGGGATTCCTCGCCGTCATGAGTGTACCTCAAGGATACCACTGTTCACGAGCAGGTAAGAGCGATCGCATAAACGTCGCGGCTGTACATGGATGGCAGGCTCATAACAACAGTGCCGCCAAAGTTAGTAGCTTGCAATACGTTGAACTGTTTTCCGTGAAGAGTATCGTAGAAAAGCGCCAAGAAAATATCGTAGGAAGGACTCGCATCGCTACTAGACATTACAAACGTTTCCATTACCCTCCGCCCTGAGGCGGAGGGTATGACCCAGAAGCAAATTACGCTCACTTTTCTGTAGCTTAGCGATGCTTTCCGGCGGGTGTACGGGAGCACCTGATAACTTCACAAAAGCAGTTCTTACAGAGGCTCGTGGCAAGAACGATGGTGCCACCGGGACTGGTGCAAGCCCTTCAAAGAGCGTTTCTTAAGCAGCTCTCAGTGCTCCTGCGTACCAACTGGAAAGCGTCATAAGAAGCGCATGCTTTCGGGTAAGGGCACAGTCCCTCTATGTCCGCTGACAACGTCGAACCATTTACATCTGCCCAGTTCCTCCCAAGATATCGCCGTTCTCGTTTCCAAACAACGCAAGTGTGGGTCAAAGAGGAACAGCGATCTGCACCGCCACGGAAGGCGACCGGCCGCTCACTTTTCGGTGGCTGAAGAAACGGACGCCGGCTAGAGGCCAAAGACGGCTCCGTGACCGACAACGTCGACTTCTCCGTGTTGAAGATAGAATCGCTGGAGGTGGACAGCTCCGGGAACTACACGTGCGTCGTGACCAACCTCGTCGGCTCGGCGTCCCAATCTGCCGCGCTCACCGTTCACGGTAGGAAACAGTTTACGTTCGCGCTTGGTTCTACGGCCGCACAGGGCTCCGTCCGCTTGTCAATGCGACCATTCAATTTTCTAGCACCACCGCGATGGATTCAGGAGCCTACGAGTGCAGTCGCGACGTGGGGCGAGACAGTGTGGATACCCTGCCAAGCATCTGGCCACCCAGCGCCGACGATTCTTTGGACGAGAAACGGTACGTGCAAGAAGCATACCAGCGCTAACACACTGAATGCATTAGAATTCTACCGATGTAAGTCGTGGCATGCAGTCATTTAGACGCACCGAAAATTTTCAACGATGGCATATTGTGCTTCGAGGTTGCCAGGCCAGTTAGCTTTGTCAAGAACGGCGACTGCCTGTAGCGTTGTAAAGGAGCTCAAAAAATAGTAGTAAGTAGTAGTGACATCACTGAAAACAACGTTTAAAATAAAAGCGAGACGGTTGGGGTTGACATGACAGAATTCACGGGTTCCAGAAGAGTATTTCATCAGGGACAGTGTGGTCAAGTACGGCGGCTACCTATGACCCAGCCAAGGAGAGAAAATAGCTGTAGGCAGTAGTGACATTAGCAGGAAACAAAAATGACATATACTCATAAAACACGTTAAGCGAAAATGACGTAAATGCAGTATTCACAATTCCCACGTTGAAAAATACGAAGACCAGTCAACAACATTGGATCACACACTTATTTAGAAGCGACATGTTCACATGTACACGTATAACTTGTATCAGCCAATCAGCGACTCTCAGGAAGGTCGCAATTGTATTCAGTTACGAAGCATATGATGCGCTTAATATTCAATGCCGATCTGTACAATGTGAAACAATGCAACACTCGTGACTAGATTCGTCGCCCTAGAGGCAGCAAATATTTAATAGGTTTAATAGAATAAATATGCGGTAGTCACACATTCGTTGCTTTAGGTCGTCCTTCTCAACAGAGAACAAAATAGGCTGTCAAATGTCACATGTGTCATCTCACATTAAGTGCGATACCTGATAACGGGACAAAAAAAGGCCGTAAACTTAGGTATTGTGTGCATAGAACAGACAAATAGTGTGAAGAAGTAACACGCATATAATTTTTGTTTTCTTGGGATTGCGCACGTAATGTGCTGCTGTGAATAGGGACAGATTAGTAATGTAGGCTGACAGAAAAAAAAAGAAAATTAAAATAATGTAAAAAAAAGAAAATAATTTTGCCCGTTCAATCCACCTAAGTACCGCAGGCTGCCTAAAATTTACTAATTTTTACCTTTAAACATTTCCTCTCTTTCCTCTTTCAAAGGTCAAGCTATGGCGGAGCTACAACATTCAAGCAACGGAACGCTGATCTTGACGTCTACAGACAAGAGTGACAGCGGCGAATACAAATGCGAAGCCAGTAACGGGATAGGGCAGCCTCTTCCAGAAGACGGTTACCGTGACAGTCAAGAGTAAGTTCTCCCACCCCATACGAGGTGAACAACATAGCAGCAAACATAGCGCAAATGAATGCAGCATTCTAAATGTGTGTTGATCTGTCAGTGATCATCCATCACACCTCAATGTTTCTAACAGGGTCATGCCAGTATATTTGCGTGCGGATACATCTTCTTTCGGAACAAGTTTGAAATACATGTTCCGGGCTTCACCACACGTTTCATGTCACGATACGGGCCTTGGTTTCTAAGACACATTGAGCATGAAAACAACTGAACAGGCAACCTAGGTACGACGTGCGACGGGCTTCCTACGGTTTTTGCCAGTCCATACTGTATTATCCAAAACAGACGAAGTGTGGCGCTAGGTGTCTGGGGACTTGCGACGATGCTATACATAAGCGACCCGAACGCTTCACCATTACACGGGGCTTTCATCGAAGATACGTGCGTGCTTCCAGCCACTCGGCCATGCGATACTCCGTACGTCATGACTGGTCTCATGTGCGCGTAGCGATTAAATGTTAGCGCTGTGCGGGTGGAATGAAACTGCCGAGTATGCTCCGAGGCAGCCTCTCAGCAGTCGTGGTCACTACGCTCATCGGAATTGCTTCGGCTAAGCCTACCGGTGAGTGAAAGCAAGAGCTCCTTTCGCACGGCGCTGCTGTTTTGCGTACGTCGTCTGACCAATCCACGAATCTTTCTGTGCCTACTTTCAGTGCCGCCTAGAGTTACTCCTTTCACATTTGCTCCCATGCTAGTAGCTGGGCAAAGAGCAACAGTGACATGTTCGACTTACGAAGGCACACAACCTCTGACGTTCGTTTGGCTAAAAGACGGTGCCGTAATATCCAAAAGCGAGAACCTGGAAAGGAGCGAAGGAGAAGGGTACTCAATGCTCAACATAAGCCCTTTGTCCTTGCAACACAGTGGTAACTACACGTGTGTAGTCAGCAACGCCGCCGGGTCGGACTCAACATCCAGTTCACTCGTAGTCCATGGTGAGTACAGGGGCAAAATGAACCACTTATGTTCACGTATACTAGAATGTCATAAAACAGCGATCACCTTATGCTAATGATGACAATTCTTTTTATTAGCTCCCCCAAAGTGGATACACGCACCAAAAGATGAAGTCGTTAGCGTAGGAGAAAGCGTCGCCATGCACTGCGCGGCAGCGGGCCACCCCCCTCCTACGATAACGTGGCGTAAGGACGGTAGGTTCATTGCGACTGGTGCCTTAAGAATTTCATTGTTTTGCGGTTCTCCGAGCATGTGGCTTGAAGCGCGAACTGAAGAAACACATGTACAACTCTGTCAAAAAAAAATAAGGTTCACTGCCTTAAAAGAGCAAACATGTGTGTTCAGAAACAGAGTAAAGAGCTAATTTCACACGATGTCATACCAGCTAAAAAGTTAATGTAAACTTTCTGGACTCCATTATGGAATAAGCACATACAACAATGTTCAAAATATGAATTTTAAATAAAACTGGCTTCACAACAGATTTGATAACTACGGTCATAATTTGAAAACGTTACAGTCTGTTTCGCGCATGTCTTAAAAACAGTGTATCTGTCATTACAGGGCGCCTCATACAGGGGGACACCACGTCAACTAAGATAACCAAGAACGGAACTCTACTATTATCAAAAATACAACGGGAAGATTCGGGGAAATACCTCTGTGAAGCAAGCAACACTGTCGGAGACTCCTTGAAAGCTCAAGTTACCATCGTCGTAAAATGTATGCCACGTTCAATACCACTTCTTTATTTAAACTCCCTGAAGTGTATTTCGGCACACGATCAGCGTGCTCCATTTCCAGCACCAAAATGTTATTGCTCAAGTGCTCGAGATAAGCTAGTGGAATTTGTTAGAATGCTCCACTCGCACACATATAAATCCGTGGAATTACGTGGCCGGGGCAAATTTAGGACTGTATCTGTCATACTGAACCTTCTTCACATGTGCTCACGTGTGCGTGGTCCGTGACTTACACGTAATATACTCAGATTTTGAGACGTATTTACCAACTTCAACAAGCAGATTCGCTGTAAACACAATTGCGGCTTCGCGCTTGCTGTGGCTCTGCGTAGTCCACAGAACTCACGACGTGCGGCGCTAGGAGTCCATCGTCGAGCATGCGTACGTTTACACCAGCGATGCGTCCGTCGCCAGCCATTGCTGTACGACTTCTCGTCACTTCGCTTCGCCAGCCGCGGTAGGCCTGGACAAATGTGTACCGTGCGGCACACATGCGGCTTTCAACGAAATGCGTACATATCTGTTCTGCTCACGTGCTGGACGTTCATCAGCAAGGTTCAGGGCAACCCAAGTAAGTTTTTCAATAAGCAGCTCTCGAGCCGATTGTCGCCTACGGTAGAGGATGGCGTCAAACGAAATGTGATTTCTTTTGCACGCTGCAGGTCCGCCGAAGGTAGTGCCATTTGTTATGCCGAAAAACTTGCTCGTCGGAGAAAGGATCAGCATCGCTTGCTCCGCCGCGTCGGAACCAAGCCGCTTACGTTCACGTGGACTAAGGACGACTGCTACTTTGCATAGGGGAAGTGCTCTACGGATTACAGATAGTTCCGACTATTCGACGCTGAGCATAGAAAATTTGAAGACTAAGCGACGCCGGCAACTATACATGTGTTGTGAGCAACTCCGGAGGAACTGTCTCGCACTCGGATGTCCTGCACGTCAAAGGTAAGCTCTGTTCACTTGTGAGTACAACGAAATCCTTCTTCTCGCTTATGCACGCAGTCAGGAAATAGGCATTTACAACAGTGATGTACTTCAACACGCTGGAAAGTTGGGCTTGTTGGAGATTCATGACAACAGGTAAAACGCGAGGAAGAGAAGAGGGACCAAAGTAGGCGCACATAGCGCCTTGTGTGTCTATTCCAGTTTGCCTTGTCTTCCTCGCGCCGTACCTATTGATGGAACAGTAATTTGTGCGCTCTTGTCACCGGAGGTCGGTTATGTTGTCAACGGGCATCTGAAGAAGCACTATCACAACACATAATGCTTTCACCACTCTTTCAAGATACCAGCAGGATACCTCGGTTCTGCTAGGTTGCATACCGTGAAGTGTATATCTAGAAATAAAGTATAAAGAATGCAAGTGAGACAGTTTTGTATGTAATTGAAAAATGGCGCTAAAGTTTCGTTAAATTCCTTTCTCAAAGGTTATTAGAGCAAACATTTAGCAGGAGAAGCGATAACCTGCTTAAAAGAATCGAATCAAATTATGGAGTTTCACGTCCCGAAGCAACACATGGGCTGCTTATGTTCATATTACGACTTCACTATGCCTGTATCGCTTGTGTATACTTTATGAACATATCTGTACAACTTATGCATCAACCCCTATGTAATACCCTTTCATTAGGGGCATTTAAGGTAATACAATGAAATGATATGAAACGTGCTATGAGGGACGCCATAGTGAGAGGCTCCGGATTAATTTCGACTGCCAGGGGTTTTAACGTCAATATGCGCTTTAATCTAAGCGCACGAGTGCTTTTGCATCCCACACTAGTCAGAAGCCTTGTGCTCAATACCAGAACACCATATCCGTTGCGCGATCACGGCAGGTCAGCCAGCTTCCTTGGCTTATGGTTAGCCCAATACTTTGCAGCATCGTACAAACATGAATGTGTTGAACTATAGAAGTCTGAAAGCACTGAACAATCACAACCGTTACAGCTGCCCCTTCCTGGACAGTGGAACCAATAGACGTCACTGTGACAGCCGGTGACGTCATCACACTGGACTGCAACGGAACTGGATTTCCACCCCCAAGAATTTCATGGATGAGAGAAGGTGCATAGCTTAAAATACCTGGAAATAGCGACGCAGTTTTAATGTTAAATTTGGTAAATGTAAATCTGCATCGTATGCAGGAGGATCAGCCACTGAGAGCTACGGAGGCAGCGTCATCCGGATAGCGTCAGCCTCCAAGAAAGACGAAGGCGACTACAAGTGCCACATCTCAAACGGCGTAGGAGACGACCTCTACAAAACAGTCAGGGTGACAGTCAAATGTATGCACCTGAACACAATGCTCGCCAGTATCCTCGCACACCGCGGGTAACGCGTGCGCCCAAATTTGTGCATTCGTCCGACCATCGCATTCGCGGTCGCGAACGTGAATCGCAAGTGTAGTGATCACAACGGTCGACGTGTGGCGCTAGGAGTCCACCAATCTTACAGCAGGTATTTTCACGAAGCCTACACCCGGGATGAGTGTTTCACTTTGTCACTTCACTCCGCCAGTGCGCGAGACATCGTCGACCGCTTACACGTCACAGCAAACGCTGATCGAGACTCAGAGGAATATACTGTAGTTGGAGACGCAAGGATGAATATGGATGGTTTGATGATCAGCATTTTTGTGCTTTCAAGTGCATCCATGGGCGTATCGGGTAAGAGAGCTCTCATTCTTTTTATAAACATTTCCATCTCTAGAAATCACGCACCGACAGTCCTAGGCGTACAAAACGCAACCAAGTTGTTTCGCTTTTTCCAGTGTCTACAAAGATCTCGCCATTCATATTTTCGAAGAACCTGCTCGTCGGGGAAAGGACTAGCGTAATGTGTGCAACAACGTCCGGAGACCAACCGCTCACGTTTGCTTGGTTGAAGGACGGGAAGCCATTGCACCAAAGCGCGAAGATCAACATTGCAAGTAGCCCGCAATTCTCGACGCTGAGTATACAAAAACTTACCCTGGGAGATGCTGGAAACTACACATGCGCCGTCAGCAACGTTCAAGGAACGGTGTCGTACACGGACACACTGGAAGTGAAAGGTGAGAATTAGATCTTATACTCAGCAATGGATAATCGAATCGACCATATAGTGAAGCTTCTCCGCGTCGCGATGGAGGTATAGTAACGGTATAGCGTGATGGCAAAGAATTATGTGGCTTAAATGCCGCAACAAGTGACGGAACGGGTGGTTTATAGAGTCAGGAGTAAATGTGGAACGTTGCCGCACAGTCAAAACAAAGTATACCCGTGATGCTTTGGAGCACCTTGATGGCAGATTCTTTAGACTACTGTAGTCGCATGTACGAGATTACGATAAGGCCAGTTTATGAACAAACCCCTAAGAAGACCTCATTCTGCAACGAACCCTAGTGGCGCTGGAGACTGCTACATAATGGTTCTTTTTACGGAGAATCATGCACGTATGTAGGCACATAAACCCGCGAACACGCAAGATCTGTGTCCTGTGAGGTGTTCGAACGCAACCAAATGCCGCAGCGTTCTTTGCATGCAGTGCATGCTAACTGCTTACCTACTGCCAGTTACCATAAAGTATTATTTAAGTCTAAAACGCCTACTGCTGATACCGCCACGCACCAAACGTTAAACTAGGTTAACAATTAATACGTACACGCAGCGCCCCCAACATGGCTCGTCGAGCCAGTAGACGTCCACGTCACGTACGGCCAGGCAGTGACCATACATTGCCAAGCCTGAAGGATTTCCACCGCCCACAGCCACCTGGTTGAGGAAAGGTATGATAGCGGTTGGGTCGTGATTATGATATTTAGCCCAAGCAGTCGAGCCTGAGCTAAGGATGCGTTTTTCGTTACAGGCGAGACCGCGACGAAGTTTCCGGCTGATACTATCAACATAGCGTCGGTTTCGAAGAGAGACGAAGGTTCCTACACATGTCGACTCGAGAACGGTGTCGGAGGACCACTGGAGAAGACAGTGCAGCTTACCGTCAAACGTACGAGAGCGCGAGTCTGTTCGCAAATTTGGTCTTCATATTCCAGTTTCGGTTCCCGCGCACGAGTCAGAACTATCTCGATGCGAGACGGAGAGGTGGCGCCAGTGGTTCCGCGTTTTACAGCATACACCTCTCAACAACCCTGCTTATGAGGTCGGCCATAGATGCTAGCCGATGGCTAACCTGTGCTGCAAGCACTCACACGCGATCGCTTCGTACAGAGAGAAAAGAGGAATCATGACTACGCTTTTTAAGGTTGCTCTTTCCGTTGGTCTCGTATTCGCCTCCCAAGCGTCTGCTACGCACAGTTCCGGTGAGTGAAACAACAGCTTTCCCAAAAATTTCTGAAAATTCGCCAAGCCAACCAAACGCGTCACTGAGAGATTTTCTTCTCCGCAGCGCCTCCCAGGATTCTCCCTTTTGCCTTTCCACGAACACTGACCATCGGTGAAACGACAAGCGTCACCTGCACTACTGCGGCCGGTGATGAGTCTTTCAAGTACCTTTGGCTCAAAGATGGTTCTGCCGTTCATCCTGGCGAGAACGTGAAAATAGTCACTTCGCCGGATATCTCAGGTGTTGAAGATCGACAAGCTGACGCTAGGCGATGCTGGAAACTACACCTGCGTGGTCAGTAACGGCGGTGGAACCGTGTCCCATGCCAGCACATTGGAAATCAAAGGTAACGCCTCCGTCCCTGCCTATGCTCGTGCTGGTCCTAGTCCTTTTCCGCGTGCGCATACTGTATATATGCTACGGTGACGCAGCACAATAGGAGAATCGGAGGGTAAACTTCAACAGCCGAAAAAAAAAAACATTATTTCGGTATTTCGGGCCACAGAGGGCTTGCAAAATTCCTCAATCAAGCAGAATGTCGAGGCCAATATATCTTAACAAAAGCAATGTGTCGTATATTTCAGGAAAACTTTACTGTCATTTCGGCGATTTGAGTGAGACAAATGAAACCTTTACAGTTGTCCGTTGCACATGGGAACCGACGTCAACCATACGTCAAATACAACAAGGTATCTGATTTGAGCTTTGAGATATGGTTTATTTCACGACATCAGTACATCAGTGCACAACAGAACGTACCGAAATCATGAGCACAGCGGGAAAAAAAGCAGCATTTTAGCAGGCTGACTAGCACCGCCTCCACCTGGTTACAAAGGCAGCAATGAAAACAGGTTTGGAACAATGTACGAGATAGAAGGGGCAGGATATGCTTGTGCGGACAAAATTCTGAGAGGGATATACGCGAGCACGCACCTATATGTCACCTGCTAATCCGCGTAGCGAATTGCAGAACATGTCTGTTTGTTCTGAAGGAGAAACGAGCAGGGCGAGCTGAGGTTCTGCACCCCCCGCCCCCCCCCCCCCCCCCCCCCCCCCTCCCCCCCAAAAAAAAAATTTAAAAAAACATGTAGTACGTCAAACGACAACTTTTCATTCTGTTGGTGAAGTTTCAGTCATGAGCCTGACATATATCACCTACGCACTTCAATTACAAGCTTCGGGCAACGCCATTACTCTTTGCCGATATTTATTGCGAATATCAACCTACAATTCCTGAAATATTATGACATTGTCGTCTAAAAAAAAGTTCTGCTCGTGATTTAACTTTGTGGTAACACGTGGTAACTGACATTTAAGTCAATGCAATGATGTGCGGGAAAAGTAATTTGCGGGCGCAAGTGTAATTGCAAGGCAGTCTTCTGGTGCGTTGGTTATATTCCTGTTTACACACTACTCACTCAAATTATATTAATTGACTTTACATGTGATGCCAAGTTCGATGGAGTTCTGAGGACTAACGTGCATCGCATGAGTAAAGGAGATCAATATTAGACGCCAGCGTCATACTTAATGTCAATAAATATATGTGCCAAAGAAAGCACCAAGGCAGCAAAAACTTCCAGCAGTATTCTTGTTCCGTAACTATTTCTCTCTTTGGTCCTTGTACTTGAAGCTCCTCCAGTTTGGAAAACGGAGCCCCACGACACAACTGTAAGCGCTGGTCATCACGTCAGCTTCGTATGCGATGGGACGGGACATCCGCCCCCCACAGTCACATGGAGCATAAGAGGTAAACACCAGTTGTTAGTGCATCAAGATGCAATTTTAAATCACGCGTATGCATAATTGCATTCCAGGTAACGCAAGACCACTGGACACATCCGTTGGCAACCTCACGTTATCAACGGTCACCAGGGAACACCAAGCGTCCTACACGTGCGAGATTTCCAATGGGATAGGCGAACCACTCCGGAAGACAGTGACGCTTTTCGTGAAATGTAACCACTTTCGTGCATTCTACATCCACGCGCCCCGTTCATTGCCGTCAAATTCAGATTCGGTTGTGTGAAAACCATGGGGGCAGCGTTACAGTGCGACTTCTTTCCGTTATGTGGCGCCAGGGGTCCTTTGTACGATACATATCAACCCCTGTACGAAGCGAGGGTAACGCTAACGCCATAGCACTAATGTCGACCGAAGAGGTATACGGCAAAGGCGCTCGCAGTGCGACTGAGACTGCTCGCTCTGTTGTTCACGTGGAGTACGCCTTTCCTCGATGTATTTACCCGCGATCATCATGAAGCCAGCGTTACTGTGGGCACTGCTACTCCAGAGTACGCTTTGGACACAACTACAGACAGCATGTGAGTTCTCCTCCTCTCACTGAATTTAATAGGGGCATGATGTGCGATGTAGTCAGCGCTTAGTCCACAAACGTGTTTACTGTATTGTAGTATTCTGCTTTACAGCGCCTCCGTCCATAGCACCTTTCCAATTTCCCAAGAACCTAGAAGTCCAGCAACGGATAAGCGTTATGTGCACCATATCAGTCGGAGAGCGGCCCCTTCAATTCGCCTGGCTCAAAGACGGCTCCGCACTGGCCAGCGGTTCCAAGAACGTCCGTATTGTCGACAATGCTGAGTATTCCACTCTGCACATAGATGTTTTAACGTTGGACAGTGCCGGAAACTACACTTGCTCGGTGACCAACAATGCCGGCTACGCATCCTACACGGCTCCGCTCCTAGTTCACGGTAGGTCGCTTTTCACGATTCCAAGGCTAGTCAGATTTCTGGCACGCTGATTTATATATTATACTAAGCAGAATCATTGTTGGATGCGTTGTTGTATAGGTAAATAAATTGGCCGGTATGTATTATTATAGTATATTGATGTTTGCTCACTGCATTTTACCTGCGGTGTCACGTTCTCAACCTGAAACAGGCTTGTGAGCTAGCGCTGCTGAAAATTAAACTAAAGATAGTATTCTAACCCCATACCAGGTATTTTTTTTTAGTTTCCTCTTACCACAGTCGCTTCGAATTAACACCGGTTAATTTATGTACATAATATAGTTTACCTTCACAAAGGTCATTAGGCGTTAATCTATGAAGAGCAGTTATTTTTCCTACACGCAAAGGAGTGTTATTTTTTCGCATCACATACCTACAAAAGGCATTCAATTCGATTTAATCAATTTGTGAACCTAAGGTACTGCTGTCAAGCATACGTTTGATCACGGTATTTTGACAGATTGTATGTGGCATATCACAGCAACCGTGACGACATACATTTATAAAGGTTTGCCACCAGTCGTGCATATAGTCTGTATAGACCACAATCAGCAGCAGCTAAAACTTACAGAAGCCTGGCGCGTCACTTTCTTAAACATTCATTTGAGCCTGAAATTCGCAATTACAACGCAGCTCCACCAAGGTGGCTGAATGAACCGCACGATGTCACTGCCACTGCCGAGACCAATGTGACAATAACATGCTCGGCGGACGGTTTTCCTGTGCCCACCGTCACGTGGCATAAATCAGGTACGTGCTGCTGTGTACTTCTCTTTCAGTCCTAATTTTGATCTTGCAAAACAATGCGCTCAATACAGAACTATCTCTACGTGCAGATGATGGAACGACAGTAACAAGAGCCCAACACGACGAACGAGGAACGTCCAACATCCTTATCCAGAACGCAAGCAAGCACCATCAAGGAAGATACATCTGTCGCGTCTCGAATGGCGTTGGACGCGAGCTCTCGAAGACGGTCATGGTAAAAATCAAACGTATGTAATCGTCCACTACATTCCCTGCCGTTTGAATCACTGCGCTTTCTAGGCCGCGGAAGGACCAGTTTCGTTTTGGGAAGGGCAGCCACCATAGTACGCGTTCACACCGAAACGTGGCGCGATGTGCCTGTTGGTCGACAGTTCGGTCGTAAGCACAGGGAACAAGGTACAATACACTCGCCATTCTTTACGTACGCGTCAGGCCTTCTGCCGGCTGACGCGACAGTGCTTCCCGTCTGCGGTCACCGTCCACCGGATGCCAAGTGTGATGTACTGGTTTCATCGGCACTGAAGAGCGATGGTACAGGCTATACGGCATATGACGATCGTATGCGTCGCTTTACTTGGCTGCGCAGCATCAAATATGAAAGGTAAGCGATAAACTATTCTGTCTTCTACATGAGATGCAAACCTCTGTACATATCCGAAAGCACTTGAGGTTACTTGAGGTTGCTCCGTGATAACATCATATTAGGCGAACTGTTGTTTAAGGTTTAGCGTAATATGAACGCTACACGCATCCCTCTTGGATAACACTTGCAAGTCACCCGATAAGAGTTTACTGTGACAGTGTGCAACTATTCTTAAGCTATCACTAAGCCTTCGGATAATCAGCCCGAGTCGTGCAATGTTGTATCTTTCTGGTTTCCAACTTTACGCCTTCTAATTCGGTGCCGCACATTTTTCAATACAGCGCCCAAGATTCAACCTTTCTCGTTCCCAGCGACGCTGAACGTGGGCGAAAGGAGCGGGACAATGTGCACCGTATCGGCAGGAGACCAGCCACTCACATTTGCCTGGTTCAAAGACGGTTCCGCGCTGGTGACGAACGATAATGTTAAGTTGGCGAGCAACGCTGACTTTTCAAGTCTTAATTTCGTATCGCTCGAAGTGAAGCACACAGGAAACTATACCTGCTCCGTGAAAAACAGCGTGGAATCTGCTTCGTTTACGGCTTTTCTCGCAGTCCACTGTAAGTTCATGGTTGCTTTTCACGAGAGTTCTACAATCACTTACAATCCAATATAGGGTACCGATAAAAGCATAATTCTAAATTTTCTTCCAGCACCACCTTCGTGGTCGGAAGCGCCTAGTGACAAAGCGCTCACTGCTGGAGAAACTGGTAGCTTGACGTGCAAAGCACAAGGATTTCCCAGCCCGACCATTCGGTGGTTCAAAACAGGTAAGACACTGCATTTTTATTTTGTCTTGATATATAAACATAAAATTCATAAATGCAGATGCACCGCACGAAATTAGGATGTGAACGAAATCAATGCTTGCAGGCAATTGAGTCTACTAAGAATGTTCCACAGGGTCAAAGGTGACTCACACACGCTTAAACGCTAACAAGTGTATAAGCGTACCTTCTACAAAGCTACATATTAGAGCGCTTCACAACCTCAAGACCGGGAACTCTTAGGTTCACAAACGGTGGGAACTCTGACAAGCCGCCGCCGAATATGGCTATTTTTCATTCCCACACTGCACCCTCCCACAGTAGATCATTATGCCAGAATTGACGTTTACTAAAAGAAAGTATCTAAAACGTATTGTGCATATCATCTTTGGAAACAGATGCCGTTGCTGACGTTCCATTGGACCACGACGACGGCACTTTCGAGATCGTGGCCGCCAAGAAGGAACACCAGGGGACCTACAAGTGCGTCGCAGACAACGGCATAGGAACTCCAATATCAAGAACAGTGCGCCTGGAAGTTAAATGTAGGTAAAGCAGCGAGCAGCTCAGCAAATGCTGATTAAAAACGAGGAAGAAAAGTCACAATTTGAATCGAGCTCATTCTCTACGCGTCCGAGGCCATAGTTCCCGGTTTTTTCGATGAGTGGCGCTAGGCACCCACGATAGACGTACGTCAGCACACATATGCGACCGTATACATGCCGCCCTGTACCGACGCCATAGCCTCCTTGCCACCATAGCCGACGCAGACCACAACTCGTAGCCCGCACGACAACGTGAGAAAGACCGACCTACGCGCCAGCAATGAGTCGTCAGTGTGCCGAAATCTTCACAGCCTATGCCTGTACGTTTTTCCTGACCGTCTTGATCATACGTAACAGCATTGCAGGTAACTTTCTAGTATACGTCTCAATACCCCAATCCAATTCTGTTTATAGCCGCCCCACACACCCGCTAATAACAGCATGCACGGCACTTCAATATGCAAACGGTGAACTTCCATTTCCGTAACTTCCTCGCTTTCCTTGCATAAAAGCCCAAGCTACAGACTCTGGTATTCCCACGCACGATTCGCGTAGGAGAAAGTGCTAGTGCGTTGTGCGCACTCGTGGGCCGTCGGTCCAACGGAAGTTTAGATGGTTCAAGGAGAAGTCAGATCGGTGGTGCGTGCCTAACGTGAAAGTGAGAACGACAAGAAGGTGTCCGTGCTTACCGTCGAGCCCGCCAACCTCCAAAGCGCCGGCAACTACACCTGCACGGCGGAGAACAATTATGGAACCGATGCCAACTCTGCGACGTTAGTCGTCGAAGGTAAGTCACGTCTCCCGCTGTCGTTGTTGAGGCACTTATTCTTGTTATGTTAATCGCCTCACATAAACAAATTATGTTGTTGAATGCGTTGCACGTGCATCACAGTCGCGTGATATTTCCAGGGGCGTCCCCTATAAGAAATCGTGCCAGTTTCTCTTGCAGAAGAATGTTCTGGCTGTACTTAATCTTATTATAATCTGAACTGTTACTGTTGCTACGGACCAGTATTTACGATGACGAAGAGGCCAGTAGTGTGAAGACGACGACGACGATTTGAGGCTAGCGCGGGCTGTTGCCTCTTGGACAAGTGTGGCGTATTTGTTTGTAAATATACTAGTATATAGCTTCGCGTCTGCGTCCTCCTACGTAACATATTTGGTGGAAGTGCTGGGTAATAAAATGTGGGACGGGGCGGAATCGAAGAATTCGGGCAGGCATCAGGGCGATGGGCCGAGCAAACGGTGTGCAGACCCATGTTAGCGAACTGTTGGCGGACAACTACCTGGATCAGGGAAACTGTGACTGCAGGTGAGGTAACCGTGACTGCAGGTGGAAGCAGTGTAGTAGGCCTTGAGCCTACTGACATGCACGACATCACTGGACGCCAGTGACGTACCAAATTGATCCTGTCAGTTCGACCTCACCCTCTAGTCTGGCATCCAGTGATGTCGTGCATGTCAGTAGGCTCAAGGCCTACTACACTGCTTCCGAGCCCGGCCTTAAGTTGCTCCGGAACGGCGCTTTTGCCACCGGGGGTAGTGCTACGGACCAGTATTTACGATGACGAAGAGGCCAGTAGTGTGAAGACGACAACGACGATTTGAGACTAGCGCGGGCTGTTGCCTCTTGGACAAGTGTGGCGTATTTGTTTGTAAATATACTTGTATATAGCTTCTCTTCTGCGTCCTCCTACGTAACAATATTTACATAATATGAGTGTTTAGCTGGGCAAAGGGAAGTGCGACTATAATCTGAACTGTTAATATTTGTATCAGGACACAATATGAGCGTTTAGCTGTGCAAATGAAAGTGCGACCAGTGACGGTCGCAGTTTCCTCAAATGGTGACGCTCTAAATCACAAGACGTGATCACCTTGAGAGAACGAAGGATCAAAAAGAAAAAACACTAACCAAGAGCACTCTACGACTAAAGACGCCGACAACAATGCCTCTTCCCGCATGAACTGTTGTATTATACTAGCAGTAATTATATTAGCACTGTTGTAGTATATTAGCAGTAATCGTCTAAAGTGAACAAAATAATGAAGTTATTTCGCAAGATACAATGATGCAGACACTAAAACGCTAGTACACTTGATAAACACTGAGATTAAATACATCATTCCAAGCCATTTTCACAAAGGAAATTACTGCTGTGCATTAACTAAGTTCCTTCAACGCGTAGGCCTTGTGTCGTTGTCCACACTTCTTGCATAACATGACAACACTGAATCGCTTATTTTGTCTTTCCTTACAGCCATTCCGCAATGGATAGCAGAACCGAAAGACGCGTCAGTCACTGCTGGACAAGCGCTTCGAATAGAGTGCTCAGCGTCTGGGTTTCCAGTACCTAATGTATCTTGGCGAAAAATAGGTAGGGCGTTGTTGCAGAAAAAACAGTGCGTGGCATTTTGCTGTATAAGCTAAGAGAATTTACTTTGTCGCAGAACCTGGCAAGGACGCCAGCAAGACATCAATAGCCACTGGAAGCGGCTCAACAGCATTGATAGTGCCAAAAACTTCCAAGGATACCGAAGGACAATACATTTGCGAAGCGGACAACAGCATTGGCACGGCGCTGAAGAAAATTGTGTTCGTTAAAGTCAAGCGTAAGAGTCTTAAATATTTCATGTGCCGCCCATGGTGCACGCACGATGACCCAAATGTAATTTTCGGCGACAGCTCAAAATCGTGGAGGCTGAGTTCCAACAATCCCGAAAGCGGAAGGCTAACATGTGGGGGGAAAATAAATGAATGGTAGCTCACGGAGCATAAGGGTAGAAGATATAACCGTGGCTCCTCCTAAGTGACCATCGTCGCGCCAGACCACCAGCGAATTGGTATCTCTGGCATAAAAAATCACTCCCTGCCACCACAATGACCATAAAAGAAACATTTGTCGTCCTAATTACGTATCACAATTTTACTCGCACGTAGGAGTTTTAAAATCATCCCTCGCGTTTCAACATCAATTCTAGTTCACCGTATCGACAAAACGGGGCGCCAGTTGTCTGCGAAAGCGTCGCAGCGAAAAGCGCTCGCAGCGCCACCACCGGTCATGTAACAATTCTCGCAGAGATTGAGCAAAAAGGAGCTGCGATGTCACGGGAAAACAAATCATGAGAACCAGACGTTCATTTCGCGCGCAATGTGCCGGCTCTGAAGGTTTACGCGCCTGCACCAAGACGTAGTAGTAGCCGTAGCAGTACAGACTCAACCATGGAAGCGGGATTCACCTTCCTTTTCTTCGGTGGCGTCCTACTCCGTCTAAACCTCGTCGCTGGTCTCGGTGAGTATCGGTGCCTACTTATGTTCATCTAAATGCATGGTTCAGTGCCCTGGCCAGGATATACGTGATCTGGCATCTTTCTAAGCAGTTCACAAGTAACCATACACTTTGGCCATAGATCGAAAGCCCAAGCACACAACCAACCAAGAAAGAAAATTATATTCGCTTCGTTTCTATTTCTATCAACAGATGCCCCGAAGATACAGCCCTTCTCTTTCAATAACAAAGTACGCATAGGCGGACGAGCGACAGCTACGTGCACGATAGTGACAAATGCAGCGCCCGTCACTATCGCATGGTCGAAAGATGGTGCTCGCCTGAAGGAAACGGACGGCCTGTCCATACAGGAGACAAAGCTCGTTTCTCTCCTCATCATACAGCGCACGGAAACTTCAAGCCGCGGGAATTACACTTGTCGGGCCGCCAACCTGATTGGAGCCGATGAACACACAGCGGAACTTATAGTTGAAGGTAAGCGGTCCACAAGCCTACCAATTTGTATTGCTACACGTTTTCTACACTCTATGAAAGGTGTGAGCATATATTAAAGATACGACCGCCACAGAAAGAAAACAAAGAAGAAAAAGAAATAGACGCTTTCCTTTAACTCAACAGGGCAAAAAGCCGCGTCAGCACTGCATCTTATTGTTCCATAATCGGTCTCCACTACATGTGTGATTAAAACCCTAATACTTCTGGCTCTGTCTAAACAGAGAACTTTATTCGTAGTCACAGCTGTCGTCAAGAGTCGGAGCATTTGTTTTTAGTTATTTAC
>NC_051161.1:21469490-21507691 GCF_013339745.2 Dermacentor silvarum
CAGGCTCTGGCAACAGTCACCAACGCCGCACGCATTTTGTGCGAACGCGGGCAAAACGCCGACGGCGTCGACAACAGTGCTGTGTGTTGCCGGTGCTGCTGCATGTCCAAGTTTGTACAGCGGATAAAACTACTATCCTTACTCCGTATAGCTCTCTACTAAGTTGCTATCGCAATTGATGCTTCGCCTTTCGGGTGAAACTGCGACAACTTTTTTTTTCACAACCTCTGATCTTTTTTTAACCACCATTTATGTAGCGTTTTTGAAAGCTAGTCATACAGCAGCTACTCATTCTTGGAAAAATTGTTTACAACCCTGCTCTAACGATTTTGAGAGGCTATTCATGCAGTTATATCAATGACAATTAGTGATCTTGCGTTTAAAATTGACCCTAATAGTTTGTGATAACTGGCTGTTTTTTTTTCCTGGCCAGCACAAGCGTAGTACTTAAATGTACTGAAATAAATATTTCTGCTTTAAATGCTGCATCTGCGTTTGACTATTCCATATTCGAAAATGTGGCATTCGCACACCTCTAGAAGTACCATAAAATATCGCAAAGTTCGGGACATTTGATTATACCGATTTAGTTCACTCACCGTAATTTAGGCGTGAAATTTTCTCCGCTCTATACATTGGCCAGCAGTATGCCAATTTGAAAGCGTCCGAAACAGTTCTCTAACATAACTCGCAGAAATGGCTTGGTGTGCAGTTTCCGTTTAGCATTCTTATAAGCTCCGCTTTTCGTCGTGTATGTCCTCGTCGTAATACATAACGTAGCTTATTGTGCTCGTTGGCAGCACAGTAAGCCACGGTAGTCACGCAGCCAAGCTAGACGCTGTGGTATTTTAAAGCTAGAGAAAGCGACAGTGCTTTCGTGAACGAATCACGTATACTTGGCGGGACGTGTAGGTCCACGTCATGATCACAAAAGTCTAACGTAATGTCTGCCATGGCATTTCTTTCCTAATGTTGCCAGCACCGTGACCCTGATCATGAGCAGCGCCACTGCAGCCATGCCTGGCCAGAACGAGACGTGCATCGTTCTTACGACGCGGCTCCTGGGTCTGTCTTCGCAAAGCGTCGGCGTTCTCGTGCTCAGCGACTGGATCACGTAAACACCTCCTTATAATGCAGAGTGGCGAATTACAGCGCCAGCCTTTGGCAGACGATTCTTCTTGTCAACTAACCGACTACAAATCTGGCGTTGTAGGTGCCACAGAGATACAAGCCTTATATATCGTTACGGGGAGATGATAGGTGGCGCTTAACAATATCTTCCATCAAATGTAGGTCAGCAGAGCACAGAGATATAACAGCACTTGCTCAAATAAATGACCACGCTTGTAGACAGAGATACATGCTAAGTATAGTAGAGCCAAATCTAACGCTAGATTCTGCGTCCATCGCCACTGTGTGGCAGCCGAGCCGGTATGGGAATAACGCGTAACACGTGGATTTGTCTAAACTTTTTTTGTTTTCGGGCTTCAGACAACTTCTTCAAAACCAAATTTTTTATCGCAGCTTATTTTGTAGGCAATTTGTATGCTCAGAGCTGAAATTTATTTATGCGCGGGAAATATAGGTGACAGGACGAATTAGTTGTGAATGTTAAACACTAAACTGATCAAAACGAATGTTTTGTAGCTTAACACAACTGAGCGAGAAAGAGACATAAAATAAACAGAAATGTACTTTCTTAACGGAGCCGTGAAAAATCACAAATATTACAGGGCTCGGGCATTATTTCCAGTTTCGCTCAAAAGTTACAGCGCCATGTTTCTTTCTACTAATCTTAAGGAACTCTGCGTTTGTAAACTGGGAAGCGCATTTAACAGCCTCAAGGTGTCACAAAAATATAACTGGGAATTAAAGAAACAATTGCGACAAAAGCAGGAGGTAATCACTCAGTGCTGGGAACTAACCATGTGTGTAAGGGAATACTCCCGACGATATGTTGAATGGTAACAAGAGAACGCATGCGCGGAGCACCAGCGCTCGTTCAATTGGAAGCAATCCCGTGAACCCTTGCGATGCGGACAAAGTATCGCCACACATAAATGTTGTTTTTCTCCTTTATAACGCCTTCAACTTCTCTTCGAGCGCAGAGACCGACTGGCGACTGTGGTGAACGTGTTGGGAGACGCGGTATGCTGCTGCATCATAGACGAACGATGCAAGAACGTTCTCCCTGGGACCAGCGAAAAATTCAGCATGGTCCCCACCAAGAACTCCCGGCACGAGAGGGCCGGCAGTTCGCCATGACCGAAGGGCCCTATGCTATGCCCGCAGATGGCCCCTGTAATCGAGCTCACATGCGAAGGAAGAAAATATGAAAAGAAGCATGCTTAATGGACCTTCCGTTTTATATATACATTAAAGGATAAATACAACCAAATGTTTTCATCGAGACTTGTTCTTTACTCACGCCCGGTTATAAAGGCGTGCTCACAAACATGCTGGCTCTGTGATTGGCGCTGGCCTTTGCTAATTATAATCAATTTGTGTTTACGTGGATTTTTCATACATACTGGTGATATTTTTCAGCTTCCTCCGATATCCTGAACGCTTTATTATTATTTATTTCTCACGGAAAATTGAATTGATAACACAAGAAAACTGAAACAAACAAGCAAAGAACCAGCCTCGCTTTTCCGGAAGCCCACGACCGCAACTCCTAACAACAAGTGCCGAGATAGCACAAAGCTGCGACGTGATCGCAGTCATGCGGTGCTGGGAAACCGAGCACACAATATAGCTGCTGGTTTGTGTTCAAACTTACGCTTCTAAAAAAGAAAAAAAAAAGTATTGAGGGGAAAGGAAAACAGAATGCGCTCAAATTGTAGTGTTAGTAGCTCATGGACGACAACTTACCAATGATCTTAACGTGTTTCTGGTTGCGCCCATGTGTGTGATGAGGATAAAGAGTTTACACTTGCGCCATACGTAAATGTAAGTCGGGATTTCGACGCACCGGTATCGTGCTGTGCAGTCTACTACTCCGTTTGCTGCGATTCTCCTAGTGGGAACCAGATGGCGCCGCATCATCGAACTTCAGAAGCCCTAGCCCTAGTTGTTAAAATACACATATTAGATCTGAGAAGTGCGGCTGCAGGAAAACAACGGCCCTATTAAATGGATATCGTGTCCCAGAGGAGTCAACTACGATTTGTTCGGACAATCCTGACGCTTTTCGTGCTCTCGCACAGTACAAGTGAGTGTCCGTTCTTGATGCTCCGGTTGACGCATACTCTGGGGCCTGAAGCTTTATTATAACACTGCAGGCAGATTTGGAGACAGAAAAAGGGTCGCAGCGCCTGTAAAGGAAACAAAAAAGCAGATGAGCGTATTCTTTGCTGTAAAATACGTGTAGTTATGGAGTGCTGATGAGCAAAAGAGTAAAGCAAACCGCAAGTGCAATACTCCGAATAAATCCGATGCATGCAAGCCGATGTAAACAACTGAAAACGAGAACGCTGCGTAGCTTTACTTGGAAACAACTTGGCATTCGCGTTTTTCGCTTTCTGACAGCTGTGCTATCCCTACGGCTGCAGCCGTTCGCCTTCCCGGAAAAGACTATCGTTGGAACCCAAGTGACCGCGACCTGCACAACAGTAGAAGCAGCGCAAAACGTACGTTTCCGCTGGTTCAAGAACGGCAGGCTGCTCACGGGTTCGGAACGAGACGGTCGGATACGTTTGAGAACCTTCCCCGATGTCTCTAACTTAGTCATCGGGCCGCTTGAAGAGAACGACAGCGGAAACTACACTTGCACCGGCACGGCGGGCCTCAAGTCCGACTCCTACACTCAGACCCTGCACGTTTTGGGTGAGTCATATTCATAGCACGGTCCTTTCGTGAAGGTGAATAAAGGTAACTTTGGGCACTAGGTATTGATCTTTAAATGCGCGCTTCTTTTGTAGGAACGCGCGCAGCTTGGTTCTGTGCAAAACAACAGTTATGCCGTGCACGTCGCTCTCGATTTAGCGTGCAATGGCATAAAGAAAGACAGGTCGGTTTATAACTGTTTCGTGACAAGGCAGCACGACACCTTGCCGCTCACCTAGGCGAATCCAACGTCCAAGATATTCAGAAAAGGAGCACCTACTGGACTGGAGTGCTCATTTTTATTGCACATCTCTTATGTTCGATCAAAACTACGGCCTGGTTGTAAAAAAAAAAAAAAAAAAAAAAAAAAAAAAAAAAAAAAAAAAAAAAAAGAGTGGTTGCGTACGTGTGAGATAGAGAGTATATTATTCCTCATTGATTTGTCTATGTGCAACTAAAATATATCTGTGAGCACTTAGGCAAGGAATGACGTGAAACAGCGTTAGAGAGCAAAGAACCTCGCTAATTTCTCGATTCACGTTGTTACTGTAGGACGCAAGAAGTTAAAACAAAAAGAAACGTTAGGCTAGAATACATAGCTCTCAGAACCTGTGGGTGTGGAAGTGGGTACTAATTTGAACTGGGAGGTTCGTTCTAACTGTTACTGAACATGAATTATTAAATTCAGGCACAATATAATACCAAGAACACGACAAGACTATATAACCAGTATGACAGCTTCTTCGGAAAGGGACATAAACGTCTGCAGTACTTGGAGTAGAAACGTGGTCAGTAGTGTGGATTACCCCTTTCATAAAGTATGTTTTGCGTGGCCGCGCGGCGTAGCAGCCTTTACTAGGCGGCCAAGAGCGCAGCGTCAAAACGCGCCTTTGCCGCGAGACTGATGTCGGCTTGCTTATATATATTCCGTGCGGCCCACGCAAATCAAGCTGCATTCTAAACAGAAAAGATAAAGGAAAAGAAAGAAACTGGATTGCTGCACACTATGTGCGTTTTTTACACTTTCATTATCGCATCGTAGGTTGCCAGGATTGTGAGGGAAGTTGTCGTTACGTCCGTAGGTGTGAAAACTGCCACAGCCGGAGATGTTGGGCCGACAGGGTTTGAATGGAACCGGAAAGCTGTCGACATGTGGCAACTCTGGTAATACGTGGTGGTAAAACTTATTTAATAAGGAATTACTGCTTTTTTTTTTCCTGTGTTAAAGCACAGCATTACTGACGCCCAGTCTATGTTGTGAGGTAACGGCACCCTTAGCCTGCGCAGTACGGACGTGCCATGTGTGCCACGTCATGGGTTGTATCCATACTAAGTGCGTTCTTATGATGTACAACACGGTCCACTCTTAACTGAACCAGTTCGGTGTTGGTCATAGATTGCAGCTGAGACATGACATAAAGGCACATCGGTTATACTGGCATGCACGGATGCCTGGCGCATGCCTATTGCTTCATGCGAGACCCTACTTTACAATAAAGTTGAAGTGCCCTATTCTGTATAATTACCGTCTTCATGCTCCCTTTATTAGGAGTTGGTCATAGCGTACGTGGATGTTTACAGTGTTAGCCCCTTCAAGAATTATTTTCAGGCGCTGTCTAGACTGACTAGTATACGGCACGTTCCATATCGCGCTCAATTACACGGGGCTTTATCATGCGGGACAGCAATATCGTAGTGATGTTATTAAAGAGAATAATGACACAAAAAAGACAAACTGGGCAGTAACACTAATGCGTCCCATACTGTATTTCCCTGTATGGCACGTTCGCGTTCAGCATGAGGCCGCAGGATAACCAGAACGGCTAACTGGAACTCGTCTCAGTACGATCAAGCTTAGCACTATCAAGCGTCGGAATATGGACGCCAAGCGTAGGTGTGGATTCGAGTAATGCGTTGGAATGAGCTATTAGTCGTAGGTGGCATTTAGCGCTGACCAAACTGCTACACTAATAAGAACACACAAAGACAGTAGACAAATACTTTAGACACTAAGACAATATAAAGGCGGTAACAAGGCCGCAGACATTCAGAAAGATATGAAGACACGGAAGCGGAGCGACTTTAATGTTTGATTTGATTTTCATTGAAATGTTCTTTACGCAGCAATAAACCTACATGAAGATCATTCCTTGATGCTTCTTTATGCGACATACTATACGTTACAGGTGCATTCTGGCGGGGAAGCATCAGCTTCGTAAAAAAGCTGCATCGTAAACATGCAGCAGCGGTATCAGCCAGGAGCGTGAATGTTGTGGTGGCTGAGGCAGTTATACCGGCGATGCAATGATCGTTCAAAAAACTACCGTAAATCACGCTTTACAGCAAAAAGGCACTCACATTGGCGTCCCATCGTGTTCGTTAAGCAGCCGTAGTGCATCGCCGGCAAATACTTCGCGGCTTTTGAGGGCTTAAACAGTAAAATCACAGCAAGCCAGGCGAGTTGGAATGTCTCCCTCCAGATGTTGGTATTATTCCACTTTGCATGTTGCAATGGCTGTCCTGCAGCGAAAAAGCACTCCTGACTTTTTCCCTAACTTTTCTTCTGCGCCTACAGTTCCCCCAAGATGGATCAAAGAGCCAAGCGACGTCAGCGTCCGAGAGGGCGACAATGTCACGGTGACGTGCAATGCATCGGGCCGCCCATCTCCTGCGATTAAGTGGAAACGCAAGGGTAAGTGTGCTGATCACTATCTGGGCTCCCAGAAGAAAACATGAGGCTACAACAGTAATTCACTAGGGATTATGAATCATTGGGTGATCTTGATTTGTGCGAGACCTTTACGATGCCATTACAGAGAAGTTAGGAGAAACTTAACATTTGCTATACTGATGTTTCTGAACCTAACAGCTTCCGGTTGATAAATGTCTTAATTTTATTAAAGTGCAATTCCCAATTAGACAACAGTATTTACATTTTTTATGAAGTCGTAAACAACGCAGATTGCTCTGTAGCGTGAAAATACAGATTTCTGTGGGCGAAATTAATTCCTCTGGCCCTTTTTTCCATCGCGAATTCACACTTGAGGCGGACTGCTTTCATGAACGCTTCCGTTGCAGAGACCTCAAGTAAAATATATCCCTCTCACAAGTATTGGGGCCACGACCAGCGATAATCTAGAGGCCTGCTCTAAGCACCACACGTGAATCCATATTTATTAAAACCTCTGCGACAGAGCATCCCAATCGCTTGCAATATTAGCTGATTCTCTACCAGTTTTGACAGCCATTCTCAGCTACCAGACATTTGGCAATTCTGACAGTACAAAATACTTGGCATATCCGGAGTACTTGCACAGTAGAGCAGCAGTCGATGCAGAACGCAAGTTCATAGGAACAGCCGTTACAGTAGCTTGTGACTTCAGGTTTGTAGGTGAGCACGAGGTTTCAGGTTCAATTCCTAGTCGCTGCGGTAGTAATATGAGAGGAGAATGCCATGTACCGAGTCGTCAACACAAGTTAAAGAAATATAGATAGTTTAGGCAAGAAATGTAAGTTTGGGCCGCAAATTCCGATGGTTCCACCTACAAAAAGTGGGAAGTCGTAAACAGTGCCACACTCTAATAGGTGTAACTGTTATACATACCTATCTTCACATTTTCTTGTCTCTCACTGCAGTATCAACGCGCGTAAGTAAGCACAGTAGAGCCAAAGTGCGTCCAATCATCCAGTACCTACGTCTTTATAATCTACCATCAATATCGTGTCTTATGTCTGTCTTTCAGAAGACAAAGGAGAAACCCCTGTAAATAGTTCTCACGGTGGAACCCTCATGATCTTGAAAACAACAAAGCCGGTAGGCGGAACCTATATCTGCACAGCTGACAACGGCCTACCTGGACTTCTGGTACGGGAAATACGTGTCAACGTATTCGGTAAGCAAGCAAGTAAAAATTAGAATAGAGGGAAACTGGTTTCAGAAAAGTGAAAGCGGCCCAAGTGAAGTTGATTTCCATCACGTAATGCGACTTTTCCTAATAACTAAAACAAATCACTCGCTTCTCGATGTGCCAAGATCAAAGACTACCTGTAAGGAAGAAAAATGATAAGCCCCCATTGTGACATACAAGCCATCAACGAGAACGCAAGAGAGAAAGGTTAACTTTCCCTCTGAATATTCCGGCGCACAAAAACGGATGTTTTACCCCGATATGAGACAGAGGCGTAAACGCGAATGACTTCTATCTCTTGAGATCACTCTGCATTTGGGGTGCGCGTGATGTGCACATTACGCAGCAAATTCCCCGCGCAACCTTTTCGTGGCATAACCAGAGATGGCGCCAGCAGTCCGATCTAAACTTCACAACGCCTGTGAGTTCGCGGTGTGATGCGACGCACGGTGCATTCGTTACCCCTGTTTCGGCAAAGTGAACGAGCCATGCTCTACCTCGCAATTGCTGTAACGCTGAATTTCCTACACAGTACCGACCACGCGAGCGGCCAACAAATTTCAGGTAAGGCAACCAGACTCTAGGTATGTTGAGCGAGTCTTAAGCTCTGGCGCTTCTGTGTACGCGCAGGACACTCGAAAGCGACGTTTCGCCTTCAGCCATTCTTTTTCCCGAGTGATCCGACAGAAGGCAATAAAGTTTCCGTAATGTGCGCCTTGGTGACCGGCGGAATAACATCAGGAGTCGAGTTCTCTTGGTATAAGGACGGCAAAGCCCTCACACTCGACGACCGAGTCAAGATCCGCTCTTTCCCGGATATGTCGACGCTGGTTGTCGACTCCCTAAGGCAAGATGATTCGGGAAACTACACCTGCATGGGAAGACTTGGAAACCGAAAAGACTCGCACACGGCAGACTTGCGCGTTCTTGGTAAGTTAGGAACGTATCCTTTTGCATGCAGTCTAGGCTTACGTAGCCCCGCAAACACACGGGCGTGTTGACAAAGCACAAGCTGTATTAGTAAGAGGTCAGGAATCATCACAATATTTCAAAATAGTGGATATGTGTGTTATAAGACGAAGGAGGGAAGATGGCTTATCGAATACATTTAAAAAAATGTGGCGAGGTAATTTGTGTGGCATGCGGCCCATAATTTCTGGGCACTGTTCATGTCACGAGAGAAACTTCACGACAGCTTTGCGGCTGTTTCAATCTTAACAAGCCAAGTTTCTACTCGTGATTAATTCGTACATTAAACGCGCCAGCGTTTTACTAAGGACGGAAATATAGCGGCGGGTTTACTGCACTAACTGTGGATACGGTACACGGTGGACGTAATATATACGCCTCGTAGTGTACGACTACGGTATTGAGCGTATGAGCAGAATGCATATTTAATATAGCCTATGTGATAGTAATAAGCTTTCGTATAAGTGACCGACAGTGACAGATAAAAAAAAAACATATTTATTATTACAAACGAAGATTGGGGGTGGTGCCTCTAGTCCAAGACACCAATGAAGACTCCGACTACTACGCGGGCTTTTCGAAACAAGGCCTGCCTGACCCAGAATGGACTGGGGGTCCATCGTAGAGGACGTAATTCCATCAGTCTCAGTGTCCGATAGGGGTGTTCTCCACAATACCGTAACGCGAAACGTGTTGGCTTGAGCACCGCAACCCGGACAGGCATCGGAGCATCTCTGAGAATAGAAGGTACGGGTGAAGGTATATGACATCCACCTCGTCCCCGACCTGACGACGACGGATGCCGATGCTGTCACGTTGACGGGATGCGGCGGATGACAGCTGTGTGAATCAGGCCTACGGCTTCTTTATTGGTGTAGTTTCAATTCGATACAGCGTTGCCAGTATACCACGGTCTTGTAAACTGTGCTTTGAACTTTACCAGCATCCTCTTGCTGCGCAGAACCGGTGCCTGAAAGGCGCGAAATAATTAACTGAAGTTTATTTTACTTTACCTCTGGGTAATTCAAGTAGCGCGTGGCAAGTTCTTTCACAAATACTATAATTGACGAGCTTGACGTTGCCTGATGGCATTACACTTCTTTCCTTTATTGCTCCTTGTGTAAGACCCCGAACTTCGGCAGCTTTTTGAGGTCGAGCCCGGCCGTTTTAATTGCGTCTACATAGATAAGTGCGGAAGCCCAGACATGTTAATATTTCCTATTAGACAAATATTCTAGTAGTATAACAACGTTTTTCGCAGTTCCAGTGAAATGGCTACGGATGCCTCAAGACATTTCTGTCAGGGAGAGTGAAAACACGACCCTCCGCTGCGAAGCGACAGGGACACCGAAACCAAGCATCAGGTGGCAGAAAGAAGGCAAGCTGTCACGATCTCCTAATGTTTCTTTTCACTCTGACAAGTTAGAAGTGCGTCATTAGATTTTAGCTGATGCCATTACCAAAGACGTAGCCATTGCGGAGATAATTTTGTGCACCGCCTTTACACCAGCTATCTCTAGCGACATCATTTAAACTCAACAAATATAATTGTCCTTCGTTTATTCCAGGCGTTCTTCTCAGTGCATCTGGATCGAAGCTCGAGCTCTTCAAGACATCGAAGGCGGACTCCGGAATATACAAGTGCACCGCAGACAATGGCCTTCGCGAGCCACTCACTAAAGAAATCCGTGTCTCAGTTTATGGTACGACTTGAGTGCCACAACCTACATAGATTATTGGCCACTGAAACAAAAAGATAAGAGAGCTCCATGGCCTGCCCTGCCACCGGTGCCTGCAGAAGCGCTTTAAATTTCCTGTCCTACACGATAGGAAACGGTGTCTTTCCAACGTTCTACCACAGATGGCGACTCGGTGCCAGCCAACGCCGCGGCAGACATTTTTTTTTTCTTGTGCCATAGAGAAAGCGTTGTCAAAGCCAAACAAGTTGCGGTGGATTACAATGTTTTCGGCGAGAACCGCTGTGAAAGCGATGGCCTCATTGCAGCTATTATTACCCAGCTTCCTAGCTGCCCTGTCTAGCGCAGTACAAGGCGGATCAGTAGGTAAGTGCTACGCCTTTGCCTTCATAATTTGGTTGTAGTCTTTCCAAATACAGTTGATTTAACACCGCGTAATTTCCAGCCAACAGTCATAAGGAAGTGTCTGAACTTTTCGAGTGAGCGCTGTCCACTTTCGTCAGATTACGTTATTACCCCTCCTTAGGATAAGCACACAAGTTGACTCCAGAATGTCAGAACTTATCTCGTTAACGTGTTGCGCAATACGAACAACGAGCAAGCAGCCTTCCTTGAATGAATGCCAAACACATTATTCATTAGTAAAAACGTACACAAATTAAAAACATTGAATTAACAACATCGCAGGCGTAAGGTAAACTGGATGAGCGCTAAAGTAACCTAAGAACACCAGTGACTTGAACTGCAACGCCCCCAGCAGCTAATGTTACTACCAGGCTAGCTACCCCGTTATATGTTACTACCCCGCTAGTGCCAGCGCAAGCTGGTACGTTGATAGAGCAAAAATGGTAATTTTTTTCTTTCTTAATCTGATCTACATGTTAGAGTTCGAATTAAACTGTAGCATATTGAAAATACTGTAAAGAAGGTGTTTCAATTGTAAGTCAGCAAGCAAGATATACCACAGCAGAGACCAAGATTTACTATTACTCAAACACACATGTGCACACCAATCAGCTAAGACGACATCGGATGAAAAAAGAAAAAAAAAACATTCTATACCATCTTTGCGATTTCACACGAGAAATGTCACCAATCGTTCTAACTTTCCAGAATTCAAGCTCCAACCATTCCGCTTCCCTACCGACGCCGTTGAAGGGAGGACCGTAACAGTGACCTGCACAACGACGACTGCCATATCCGGCGTCGAGTACCGATGGTTCAAGGATAAGAAAAGAATAGTTGAAAATAGCAAGATAAGGCTAAGGACATTCCCCGAACTTTCTTCCCTGATTGTTGGCCCACTCGAAGAGAATGACACAGGGAACTACACCTGTCACGGGCTCTACAATGGGAAAAAAGATTCATTCTCCGACTCGCTACAAGTTCTAGGTAAATGATTTTTTGTCTCTCCAACAATGCATGTGCGAAAAATAGGCATGAGACATACATACAGGCGCGATACGGATGTGCATGTAGTTCTTTTGCTGGTTCTTTGTGCGCTCTAGTTCCTCCAAGCTGGGTCGAGCAACCAGAAGACACGATAAGAGTGATGGAAGGGTCAAACTTGACAATTCCTTGCCGTGCAAAGGGAAAGCCGGAGCCTACAGTGACTGTCATAAAGGAAGGTAGGAGACACTTGAGCACTGGTGCATTGTAGTTAACTGCTTTTATAATTTATTAGGGTAATGCATGCAGTTGTTTATATAGAACCGGATATTCATTAGGCTTCCGACCTCAAGCTATTCTTTTCATACAGCAAAGCGAAAACAGTGATGTAATTATTGTGCAGCATCTCCAGCAGGATTAAGCTTTCCGGCACGCTATAACGATTGGCGGTGCTTATGTGGTAGCTCAAAAATGTGAGCGAAATAAATTGCAAACGCCATGATGAAGTGTTTGTCCTTGACCACCCCTCAAAGTGAGAATTATAAATACGTTAGATAGATAGTATCAATAACTCGATCGTCCAACATATCAAATCGATGAAATAGAAATGCACTCCATCCAGCAACTTTCTGCGTTAAGTATATAGTTGAAGCCTAAAGTCAGGATTCTTGTTTCTTTTTGTTTCAGGAGAAGATCATGTTTCATCTTCAAATGTTCTTCAAATAAACAAGTCAGCGAAGCAGCACTCTGGTTTCTACGTCTGCAAAGCCGATAATGCGCTCACACAACCACTGGTTAAGCGATTTCGAGTCACTGTATACGGTAAGCAATCCGAACACAGCCTTTCAACAAGCAATATGATGCGAAATTACACACAGCGGCAGCTAAAGCTGGCCTTGCTTTCGCTTCACGCTTCAAGTTATTTGTATATCGCGCCTGCGCCGCACGGAGCCGTTTTCGTGCTAAACACAGATCAGAGATGGCGCCAGAACCTTTGGTTACACCATTATACCGACGCTAGTTCCGCCAGGCGAGAGAACCGAAAACAGAAGCTTTCCCCGCCGACGGAAAGATGCGCATTTGGATATCAAGACCATTTACTGCTTTGTGCCTCGGAGCAACTCTACTTGCGCTACAAGTCTCATCTCGACAGCACCACAGTTCTAGAGACTCTCAAGGTAAGCATACATCCAGTTCTCATTCAGAGCGTCGGGATTGCCTACAGTATTTCGGGTTTCAAACCCAAGGAACCTAAGCCGCATTTGATCTTTTTTCTGCGGCCAGGTTCACTGCATTTTCTCTTTCCTTACCATTCCAGGCTCCCTCCAGCTCCAGCCCTTTTCCTTTCCCAGCAACGCTGTCGTTGGAAACACGGTCACTGTGACATGCACTACAATCAGCCGTACAGCTAACGTCAACTTTCAGTGGCTAAAAGATGGCAAAGAGCTGATCAAGAGCTCGAAAGTAGAGATAGTGCACCATCCCCTGTTCAGCACGCTGGTCATTGGCCCGACTACCAAGACAGACAGCGGAAATTACACCTGTGTCGGAAACATTGGCCAGGAGACGCACAGTCACTCTCACCAACTCAACATCCTAGGTATTGAATCGACTACGCTTTTCAACCTAACTGGTCATCCTTGCCTACAAAGCCTGTCCTTGCACAAAATTGGCTCAATCGAAGGGGACTGATAAACAAAAACAGGAAATAATCATGCGCTTTTCACCTGCACGTCCTTTCCATTTCCCGTTGCAATGTTCCGAATACTGTCGCAGAAGTCAGTTCACGAGCGCCTGTGGCAAATTTGGCAAAGAGGGGGAAAAAATCTGCGCTGCTAGTTATCATATAACTTGCAAAAAAAAAAAAAAAGGGAAGCCTTTAGTGTTGAAGTTCCTCTCATCAGTGAAAGAAAAATAAACACAATAAACGGGGACACGCGGTGCACGAACTGAGCGGCATTAAACGTAACAGTAAACAATAAGGTGTTTAAGCGTGCAGATGACGTCGACATGCGGTTAATTTACGCGTATGCATAGCCAATTAGTTTTATTTCTTCAGAAGCAAGAACTGACTGTAACTTAACGGTCGGACGAGTTTCCACCCATAGGGTACTAGTTCTTTGACACAGTATCGTTAGCTCCTTTATGAATACGACAAGCGGGGATGACTTATTTATGTTATCGAAGCGTTTCTTATCATGCAGCTCCTCCCGAATGGGTCATAGAGCCAATGGACGTAAAGCTCCATCAAGGTGGAAATGCTACGATTTCCTGTGAAGCGACTGGAAATCCAACTCCATCTGTCAAATGGAAGCTCATCAACAAACACGGTAATGTGTAAGCCTTTTCACTAACAGTATTTGCCACAAACACGATACGCATGTGCATAGAAACCACATGCGAGAAAGCAGTGCACTAAACAAGACTGTCATTCAAGGCGAAGTTGGCTTGTTAAACTACTATTCTAATGTGGCACATCTTTTTTCTAAGAATAAAACGTCACACGAAAACTCTTGCTACAGCGCTGTGTACCTGTAAGCATGGGGCTGTTCGAAAAATTCCCTATATATATATATATATATATATATATATATATATATATATATAAAATGAACGATAAGAAAGGGAACCGTAGGGCCCGATTTTTATTAACCATATCATAAGAAGCCAACAAACAATTACACCAAGGACAACATAGGGGAAATTACTTGTACTTACTAATTGAATTAAAGAAATGATAGATTAGTGGAAATCAAAATGGATGAAGAAACAACTGTCCGCAGGTGGGGAACGATCCCACGTCTTCGCATTACGCGTGCGATGCTCTCACCATTGAGCTACCGCGGAGCCGTTTTCCCATCCACTATCTGGGGTATTTATGTTTTACAACTAGAAATAACCGTGGGTTATTTCTATGGTAAGAGCATCGCACGCGTAATGCGAAGACGTGGGATCGTTCCCCACCTGCGGACAGTTGTTTCTTCATCCATTTTGATTTCCATTAATTTATCATTTAATTCAATTAGTAAGTACACGTAATTTCCCCTATGTTTTCCTTGGTGTCATTGTTTGTTGGCTTCTTACGATATATATATGGGGCGATCATTTTTAAGATTTGTGGACTTTTAAAAAATTGCCTGTGGAAGTATAATTCTTGCCCTTGCGCTGTATTATTCGAAGAGGCAGACATTACTAGCACGAGAAATCAAAACACATTAAACTACTTAACAAAAATTCAGTAAATAACTTCTTAATTAACTGCTTTACGGCGACACATATTCAATTTACGAATTGTAGCCGGTGAGTTTGCAAGACGTATCCACTTGAAATAAATTTCCAGGATTACACCAACGTCGAGATATTATTTCATAGAGTGTAGGACGAAATACATGGGCGATCTAGTTACTTTTGTGGTTCAATGCATAAGAGAGCGTTTCGTTAAATATGTAAGTGGAACAACAGGGCATTTTTACGGCGAGTTAGATGGCGCATATCTCCAAACTGGTGTAATTCTGGAAATTCATTCTTAGTGGAAACGCTGAGCAACCTTCCCGGCTACTATTCGTAAATTGTCATATGTGCCGTAAAGTAATTAATTAAGAAGGTAATTAGTGATTTTTGTTAATTAGTTGAATATGTGTTTCCATTATTCGCGGAAGTATTGTACGCCTCTCTTAATAATCCAGTTCAAGGACTCGAATTATGTTATCTACAACAGGCGATTTTTTTAAAAATTCTGTAAAAATTAAAGTGATAATCCCGTATAAAGTTACCATAACACGCAAAAGGGTGACAATGTACAGCACTAATTGCGCTTTGATCCTTAGTTTGGTGCCCCGTGCAAGACGCCATGCAGTTACATCCATAGTTATATTTTTTGTCCTGGCGCACTCTTGTTGGTGATGTGTAATCAAGTGCCTGATACTTTGTTGGAAAGGTAATAATGCAACGGCAATATGTCAAATGTCTGTTCACCCACAGGTGGCAACAAGGAGACCACAGCATCCGGCAAGAATGAACTGCAGATAGCAAATGCTTCCAAGTTGGATGCAGGGTCATACGAGTGCAGCGCAGACAACGAAGTCTCAGAGGCAATCGCTAAAACCATTACAATCTCCATTTACGGTAAGAGAGACTACGATTCATTTCCTTGCGAACGAAATCTGCTTCTTATCGCAACGTTGTTTTTAAGCAAGTTTCTAGGAACAACCGCACTCACGCAGCGGTTCGCGCACTGTCGTTGTCCAAGGTCATACCTTGATGTCCTGCAAGCTGTTCCTTTTCTTCAGTAATACATGCCTTACTTACAAGAGCTTACAAGAGCTACAAGGGCGCTATAATACACGTTTCCTTGAATTGTCGTCAAAGAGGCCTTACATATTTCGAGCCTTAGAAGCAGCAAGCGCGGCTACTTGGCGAGAACGACCACGGAGGGCGCCACGGGTCCATGGGATGGACAGCAACACTACAAGCACTGCAATACACGTTTCTCCACGCTTGCATTGCTTTCCCACTTAAACCGATAGAGGCAGTAGGCCGTGAAGCAACGCAGCGGTAGCATTCTGAGACTGAATTTATGAAGACCAAGCAAAAGAGTTCCAAGAACAGCCCAGCCTAAGAAGCAATGTTTACAAGAGGTCTGTCTGCGATACTTGTTCTTCTTTGTTTCGGTAAGTGAAGCTGCGATTTCACTCACTCGAATATTTTACACATCTCGGCCCCCAATCTGCAGTGATCTGAGAGTTTGTTATGCATTTCCAGGATTCGGAAAGGCCGTCAAAGTACAACCCTTCTCGTTTCCGTCCAACGTCGTCGAAGGGTCGAGAGTCAGTGCAACCTGCTCCCTGATGAGCATCTCCGAGGGAACCCGCTTCCGATGGGCCAGAAATGGCAAACCGCTCAGTGACGACCCGGAAGGTCGGATCAAGACAAGAACTGACGCCGACTTCTCGATGGTCACCATTGGTCCAGTGCGTCAAGAAGACAGCGGGAACTACAGTTGCACGGCGATGTCTAAGGGGAAGTCAGACACATACTCGGCCAACCTTGTTGTCTACGGTAAGCAAAGAAACGCATCTCCTTCTCACCGTCTTTAAAATCATAGTGCATGAGTATAAGCGCTACTAAAGTACCAACGCACAAATGCACTAAGCTTTTTTATGACACGCACATGATTGGAGAACCACCACATGGCTTCAAAATATATGCGAGCAAAATGAAAATGTTTCCAAACTTGCAACATAATTGTGGAGGTAGTACCTGCCAAATAAAATATTGTGAAGATAAATGAGTCATAGCGGATTGTTTTGCAACGTAACAACCTCAATGAATATAAACGCTGTACGTGTTAAAATGAGCAAACAGGCGAAATTGTAAAAACGTGCTAGTTAACGACCCACCATTATTATGAAGATTTGTCCACTTATTGATAAAAGTTATTAATTCTCCTTTATCGTGTCAGTTATGTAAAGAATGTTATTGAGAACAAAGTGATACAGCGGCTACATTTCCTGATTGCAGCTGTTCCGAAATGGACCCAACGGCCAAAAGATGTACTGATCACGGAAGGAAATAACGTGTCAATCAAATGCGCAGCATCGGGAAATCCTGTGCCTGAAATTACATTGGGAAAGGACGGTGGTAAGAGACGTTGACATTGTGTACAGGAGTTATATCAGCTCTTAAACGCCTCTGCAGGTATTACATTATCACGTGACAGTTATTCAGCAATGCCCACAAGGACGCGACAAAATGAAGACGATAAATGCTTGCCTAGTCTCGTTCGCAGTCTCGCCATATTGCCTTGTTGCTGTAAATAATTACTACAAATATACATCACCTCTTTCCTACCTCGTAACAATATGTCCCACAATACAGCATTATAGACAGAATACCAGCCCGTTCGGTTTTATGTGCAGAAATAAGCATTGAAATACAACATATTGTCGATTTCACAACATGTATCAGCGACAAAGCTGAAAATCAAAAAGTATATAGGCATCAATGGTAAAGTGATGAAAGTGATTTCACCTGAGTATTTATAAGGAATAGCAGTTCTTTCCGAGGTTGTAAAAGACATAGATGCCCGGGACGCCACCTCACCCCGTCTCTATTAAAAGCTACTTCCACGAACTTTTCTTATGGCATAACTCCTTATCACCAGATGATGGCCTTAAACACACGTCCTCAATGCATCACCACAACGATATTTGTAAGCCGAGCCAGACGATCGCATACGCCAAGATAACCTTCAAAATGTTACGATGCGCAGTACTCTAGAGCACGACCGCTTAGGGTGGAGTGGTGAGCTAGTTACTCGGTAGTGTGTCAAGGAAAAATTACGTTTAAGAGATTCTTTGGTTGTTTGCTCCTTAGTGAGGCATGCGTCCGAAGCGCTGTCGTCTTTTCTTGACGCTAGTTTAGCTGAACAGAGTAACACTACTATCACGAATGACGTATCCTTTTGTAATTTTCAGCAGCAAACCTCCAGTCCAATTCCCAAGGAAAGGGAACCGCTACACTGGCGATAAAGAAGTCCACCAAAATGGATGCTGGGACGTACTCCTGCACAGCTTCAAATGGTTTTGGCACTGACATACGAGAGACCTTTTTCGTTAAGGTTTACGGTAAGAAATATGTCGGCCCTCAAGAACGAAAATTGAAGAAAAATTTGTGCATAATGCTTTTTTTTTCTATTACAACGCCAGAAGCGAAATTTGGCGCTTACAGAAAACTTCCTCTATTTACACTGGAAGTCGTTAGCGCATCGACATAATTCCTTCATCGACATACAGAGGGCGTTACGCATCTGTCAGCTTATCCGCGGACGACACGGACTCACGCATACACCCAGCACAAGCGTTAAACATGGAGCTTCTACCGACAGTGACAATAATTTCCGTCATGTTTCGCTCAGCCGTTGCTGGTAAGTGAGTTACGATAATCGGAGATCAGTCACAGCTAACCCTATGCTAACTCTAAGGAAGTCTTGCATTTATGAAACTGTTCTTTGCAGGCAGCATCAGCGTTGTGCCGTTCTACATACCAGACAAAGTTATGCTCGGAGATACGGTGAAAGTTGTGTGCTACACAAGCACCGAACAAACACCTCTGTCGTTCAAGTGGATGAAAGACGGCAAGTTATTGGTGGCCGACGAGAACATCCGCATAAAGACGCAAGCCGATCTGTCAACAATGATTCTGGGCCCTGTGAAACCTGCGCACAGGGGGAACTATACATGTCAAGTATTCACGCCGGCCTCCAGTGGATCGTACACGGCTACCCTTTTGGTATATGGTGAGAAAAGCTCTACATTCTGCTTACTAGACATCACGAGATGCGTATGTGCATATTACAGAATGTGAGCGATACGTGCCCATGAATTTCGTTATCCGTGACACTCGTTGCGTGTCACGGAGCTCTGTGCGTTATGGAGCTGCGGAGCAAACCCTATTGAGCAAAACCTGTGGAGCAATACCAAGGCACATGAAATTGAGGAATGAAGAAGGGCCAGGCTAATTATATGGGCCCAGAAAGATTCGTTTCTAGGGCTCGGACCTTCACGAAAATTTTGCTGTTGGGTTGGGAACGTACCTTGTGTGGCTTGCTGCGACTGAGACATTTACGCGCATAATAACGAAGCTGTTATGCTATTAATTGTGTTACCTGCGTTTCTAACACTTCCGTAGTCTATATATTTGTCATCTGTGATTTTCCTGCAGGCAAAATATTGCTGTATCCCATGTCCTATGGGTATATTTGCTGGCGTTACGACTAAGAGCTCGCGTTCGTGCAGTGCACCAGAACTGAAACCTCCGAAATCTTGATATTAGTGTAATATCCTGTTCTCGACGTGAACTGACGTTCGTAGTGACCTATATGTGCGGCTGATGATTATATGTAGGGGTTTTCTGGCGCACGGGCCAATGATGGCCAAAGAGCGTCATATGTGCGCATATATATGTGCTGAGCTTTAAATTGTGTATGCAAAGAACAGCAACTACACAGTAGCAGGCTCAAAAAAAAAAAAAAAAGCAATCTGCACGATGCTCATACACGTTTAGTGCACACAGTACTTCGTATAGCCGCTTGTTTCGAAGCCTTTTACCAATTACTGAGAGAACAGTACTACTCGAAAGTTTTAGCTTACCGTGACAGAAATAAAACTGTTTCCTTTTTTTTTCACAGCTCCTCCCAGTTGGCGTATAGAACCAGTTGACCAACGCGTTGCAAGAAACTCAAACCTAACAATTCAGTGTGCTGCTTCTGGGGAGCCAGTACCACGGATAACATGGAGATTTATGAGCGGTAAGCAGATGTGGCCCTTTTTAACTTTCGAATTCCTGCGCATGACGTTGACAAGGCCATTTTACTGTGACAGGGTCGACAACGAAGCCTCTCAACACTGCGCCCGACGGAAGCCTACATCTAACGAACATCCAGAAAGAAAACCAGGGAACATATTCCTGCCGTGCGAACAATGACGTCGGAAATTCACTTGAGAAAGCCATAACACTGACTGTTACTGGTAACACCTTTGCAAAGATACCAGAAAGATTAATTTTTCCTTACAGCTGCACATCTATGAATACAACTGATGCACACAAACTGCCAGCGTTGTGAAACTTCTAGCATACAGAAAAAAATCACATTTTGAACCACTATACTGTATGAAAAACTATTCACTATTGCGTTGCTTTAACTTATTCCATTATTCATTGTGCTAATCTGTTTGCCCGACGCTGAGCTCATGAGTACAAGCCTGATGTAGCCTGCATAACAGACCATGCAGAAAAAAATTAACATTATATTCAAGTGAAGGTCTGTGGAAAATCACGAATATTGTCACATTCAGATCTACCGCGCACTCTACAAAGTCACAGAAGAAACTTCACCTATTATGTGAATGTGTGGCCATTGTACTCTTGCGTCCATCGTTGCCATTCACTTCTCAGAGTTCACTCCAACACTGATACACGACACCGTCTTCGACTTCAACTCGCTCATAACCAGCAAGAAAAAAAAAAAAAAAAAAAAGGTTATTTCTCTGGTGTCATTGCTAGCACTACTTAACTTTGCTCATCATTAACGTTGTTATACGTAAAACTTAACTTCGGTTATAAATATTTGCAGACCGAACGCAAACCATCGAATTGATCACAAATTGACATTGGCTTGTTCAACCATTTGACCGTCCAGCAGCGCCGTATTATACTAAAGGTACAACGAATTGCAAACAGAATAGCGGCTCTGCAAAGTGGCATTAGTTTGGGAGTCAGTCGACAGATGGCGGAAAGACCGTAGCGTGAACTACAACGACAGGCAGCGTGCGAAAACCAATACAGCATTACAGTATCCTCAGATCATCGCGCGAAATGTTCACAGTACCGCTTTGCACACTGATTTTCCTGCTGCTGCATTCACGTTTTCAAGGCATTTATTCAGCAGGTAAGTCTCAATATGCTCAAAAAATTACAGTGATTCAAGCGGAGGCTTAATACAGCATATTATACTATTTAACTCTTTTTTTTTATTTCAGAGCCGCTAGAAATTCAGCCAATGGTGTTTCCGAGGAACCTTAAAGAAGGGGCGAAATTTCGGACCATCTGCTCAGTAACTGGCCTCGCTCCGTTCACGTTCAAATGGCAGAAAAACGGCCAGAGTCTTCCAGAAGACGCCCTAGTGGCAACGGAAAACGCTCAAGACTATAGCATTCTTGCGATAAAGAAACTGCGTAAAAGTCACGCTGGAAACTACACGTGCATCGCCATGAACAAGGGTGGCGCTACACGCCAGACTTCGGAGCTAATAGTGAACGGTAAGGAAACGTTTGATCTGCATTCGTCGCGAACAGCGTCAATTTGTCAAGAAGAGTTATAATAATCTTCTCACTTTCGCACAATGCTGCGAATCAGGGGAACATAGCTGAGAGCGTCAGACGACACTGGCAAGAGCACGACGAGAACGGTTATCTACAAGTCCAGCTGTGATATTTTTCTGTTAATTAAATAACGTTAAACGTTTTCATCATAATCCAATGAATGATGCGTGTTGAGCACCAAAATATATGCATTCAACGTGGAATGGCTTAAGTGTCTGTTTTGTCCTAAGAATCCTATAAGATTTGTCAGGTCCTCAAAAAGACAACGAAATTAGAAATACACACACGTTAGTTGATCATTCTAAATGGGATACCATTATGTAGTTTATATATACACTCTCAAGACTGGGGCGCTTCTTACATGGGGCAACGTATCTTACATATGATCGTCCTAACAGCAGGGCAGTACATGGCTATGCGAAAACAGCTTAACTGAAAAATTAACGTGTGCGTTTGTCCGAATCAAATATTGAAGCAAAAGCCTCAAGGTTCTCTATCAAAGAAACGCCAACATTTATAAATAACGTTGCTCGTTATGTATTAAAATCAATTAGCAGTGTTAAGAACGAACATCTACGCCATGACTCAGGAACAATTTGCTTAATAACGTCCGTAAAACAATTCAAACTAACGAGCCGTGTCCAGAAATGTGAAGTTAATTAATGTACAGCCATTCACTTAAGCACAGAGACATTACATGCGACCAACTACAAAACCAATCAAGTTTGCCAAAGCCAATCAATTGCGCACAAGTTAGTTATAACATCAAAGTGGGCAGTTATCCCTTCAAGGCCGTCCAACACATGGGAATGTGGGCAAACTGCAGCTACATGTAACATCTGAATAAATTAGTAGACAGAGCCCCTTAGTTTTCTGTCGCTAGGCTGTTTTTTTTTTTAAGTTTTTTTTTTTTTTTTCTCTCGGACCGACACCTACACATGTACGAAAACCAGTTGAACAGCTTGAACACCATAATGGGATGTTTCCGTAAGGTATTGATAGGTATATTGTCGAAAATTACCATGAATGAAGAGCTATAGAAATAATTTTCAGCATGATCTAATGCGTAGTAAGGTTTCTTTGACAGGACTTTGGTATGAAAACAACTCGTGAAACGTTTTTGACTATGCTCGCCTTCTGTGTTGTTGATGACCTAACCGGACCATGCAATATCGATGTCCCTCCGATCATTTTTGCATGCATACAGCGCCACCAGCATGGACAATCGAACCAGTAAGTGGCGTGGTCTTGCTCGGGAGCAAACTTGAAATTGAATGCCAGAGCCACGGCTACCCCCAGCCGACCGTAACATGGACAAAAGGTAAGTGTGCTTGATATTACTCTGTTCGTTATCGCACTAATCTTGATCTTGTACAACCATTTCAGCTGGTGCCGCGAGCCACCAAGTCATCTCCGACACCGTGAATGGAACACTCCGCATTCGGAATGCCAGCAAGGTTGAGGGAGGGAGATACGTGTGCAAAGCGGAAAATAGGCACGGGGAGCGGATTGAGAAGGAGGTCGAAGTCAGAGTCATCGGTAACGTACTGAACAATAACGCAGTCTACTGAGCACGATTACCATGCTTCCTATTTTTCTTTGATCTAACCTGAAATCAACATAACCAAACTGATCCTCTTTTTTTTCTTTCTTTCCAGACTGCACATCAAAGCGACAATTATTGCGCCTGTATATTTCCGAATAAACTGAGTTAAATCTCTAAAGCCTCTATAACACAGGAGCTGCGTCGCAGATCTTGTAGTAAAGTAGCCTTTTCATTTACCTGCAATTGGTTGAACAAAAGTCGCACAAATGCAATAGTCAGATCCAGATATATCGAATCTGAAGGGGACCACAAAAAAGTTCGATATCGAGGTAATTCGACATATAACAAGAGTTTTATACACAAATTTTCAAGGGGGTTTTACTGCTGTTTGTTATACAAAATAATTCGTTATATATGGGTTCGATATATCCGGGTTCGACTGTAATTATTCAATGAAATTCTAGTAGCATGAGATGAACAAGATTTAGTGCAGTAGTCTTTAAGTGCGCACCTGTTATTGCTGAGCGCACCTGTTATTGCTGAGAGACTGTACGGTTTTTCTTTACGAAGTGCCCGCCCGGTTCGAGGAGAAGTTCAAGGTTCAAACTGTACGTCGTGGAGAAGCGGCCACTCTGCAGTGCCAGGCTATTGGCGATTCGCCGCTGGAGATCACGTGGTCCCAAGACAAAAAGCGCCTCATATTCGCTCCAGTGACAAGGTGAGCATTCGCAACTGTGAATGCATGGTTTCTGAACGCACACAATTTTTTTATTGTCTTTTCCGTACCCTAAGAGCGCGTAAGCATAGAAATCTTGATGATGTCTGGGCTTTAATGGCGCAAGGGACAATAATGACCAAAGAGCGTCAGGAAATGGTTTGAGGTATTCGGTGGTGTGCGGTCAATGACAAATGGTATACTATATGTAACTTGGCTGTAGAGTGGCCTATAATATTCACTATAAAATGCGTAAAATATAGTGTATTTGTATTAAAACTATGACATGTGAGGTGAGGTGAGCTATGAGCAAAAAATATATGTTGAGAAATGATCGTAAGATTACTATGTAAGAATATTCAGGTAGCACTAATGCCTCACCCTGACTCTTGTAGACAAGGGCAGGCAGGGAAGCACGTGTTCTAAATGGTACAATTTCGGCAGTAGCCTCCGATAAGAGGCTGTGCTACGGATCACTTGTGTTTATAACATGCAGTAAACAAACATCAAAAAATTTAAAGCTGATTTGCTATCAAAAACATGGTCATTGTCAAGGAAGATTGCTGGATAAAGTTGAAATTACTGACGGTTTAGTAAACGAAAGTTGTTGCGTACGACGAAAGTGTTTTCTTTTTTCTTTGAGCTTCTATTTAATGACATTCCAACAACACGTGCAGAACTGTCAACGTCTTGCCGCATTTATCACTGATAAGTGGGCCATCGCCGCTCAACAGGTATGAGTGTGTGCTATACGTGTGCCCGATTCTTAGTCGACACATGATGACTTAAGTTCATCGTGTTTTTGTTATGGATGAACGATTCCCTAACTGTGGCTTAATAGCATGCAGCTTATTGGATGTTTAAGTATTCTATGAGCGCTGCCAGTAGCTTCTAAGCTTTTTCCATAAGAAAGGCTTCAAATCTGTGGCAGAGACAACTACAGAGTTGCTGGCTTTTGTTGCTGCTGATGTGGCGGTTTCATCCACAAGCGTATAGCCCCCGATGCCTGTATGTCCAGAAACCCGGCATGTTGTGATATGCTAGCTAAACATGTGTACTGTGCACAGAAGTGAATAATAATACTTTAGTTCGGCATTTTTACTTGTACAGTACAACTTTAAAGATCTTGCAACTATTAGAGAGTCGGTGAATATATATATATTTTTTTTTTTTTTTGTGTTTCACAGCCGACAGTACTGTATCTGCTTCGGCGGTAAACATACTCATTGAGGAACACATTCCCCGAAAGCACTTCCTTGAACTTCAGGCGAAGTACTCATGCCCGCAGTATTACACTGACGCATCAAGATCACAGGATGTCCTTTGTAGCACTTGGACCATCCTTTTCCGAATCCGATTGGAAACACAGAAAACTTCATATTCAAAGACATTTTCGGCGCAAACTAGACGAGGGCACAGAATACATATGACAGGACGGGCGCCAACTTCGAAGTAATTTTATTAAGAACGAGAAATCGCTTTTTATGCACAGCCAAGTCACTTGATCACAATGAACATGCTACAGACAGGATAACCGAAACAAACAACGGATGCTCAGCGATCAGCTGTCCGCGCTAATCAAATGACACGCGCAGAGAGTTGACCAGAAAAAGCAGCTGGTCGCTGAGCATCCGTTTTTTGGTTTAATAATTCTGTTTTTAGCATGTTGACTGTGATCACTTGACTTGGCTGTGCTTAAAAAGCGATTTCTCCTACTGAATAAAATCGTTTGCAAGTTGGCGCCCGTCATGTCGTATGTGTTCCGTGCTCTCGTCTAGATCGCGCGGAATTCTTTTTTTTTTTTTAAATATGATTCAACTGAACTAAACCAAGATTCCGTTAGAAAACTTCACTGCGTTATATATACGTTCGCCAAGTGTACGCGCATTTACTCATTGTAAATGTTACGCAAGCACCCAGCAGCATGGTACACACATGCTTTGGGATCTGTAACGTTGTTTTGTACTGACAAGGTTTTCTATACAAGAGATGTTACCGCATCGAACACGTGTGGAATATCTCGGCAGGAAAACACGCGTGTCTGTAGCTGTTCCCATCGTTTGCCTAAAAAACACAGCACATCCAAAATTAAATTGTGGGGTTTAACGCCTACAAACTTCACAATGTGTTATGAGATACGCCGTAGTGGAGGCTAAAATGGAGGATTTAGCAAGAGAAGGCCAACGCACGCGTCGTTGATTTGCCTTATAAAAACAAATACGTTTGGCTTATGATTCCTGTCTACATCGGCTCTCTTGTCATCAACGCGGTGGTGAACACGTAAAATATATTGGAAGCGGCTACGCTGTCTTTTCTCGCTTCGCCTCACACCAAGTTGTATATAGAAAACATTTTCATGCAATACTGTTTTGTTTTTGTTTTTTCAGTCATCAGTGCTTCGTATTTTTTCATTATTTTCCTTTTTGATCTTCGTAATCGGCGGCTCCAGTGTCATGACATACAAAATGTAACTAACATAGTCTGTTTATACGTAATCTAGCTATTTGTCAGTGACGCTGAGCTGCAGCCATCCGCAACGCTGCAAAGGTTCCCACAACAATGATAAAGTGACACCACATAAATTTAGGCAATAGCTGAGTGATCAGTGCGTCCGTGCGAGAGTTGTGTATGGGCACCATCGCCCACGTTCGATCCTCCTTACCGCTGGTGCTATTTTTTTCCTTATTTTCTGGCATTGCCGTATGGCCAACAGATGGCATGCGCTGGAATCAGTTGCAGTGTCGTTACTTTCACTGAAATATTGTCGATTTTCGTCGAACACACATAGAACTCATACTGACCTACCTTGGATTGTGTATTCACCTTGTAGAACTGCTCACAGCAAGGCTAGAGAGAGATTTCATGGGTTTCAGGAGCCACGCGTGCACAGTTAGCATTACTTGTGCGATTTGCACTCGGCCTAAATAGCGTCAAAAACCATCCCAATTCTGGAAGCCCTACTTGATGAAGCAAATGAGGCATTTGGAGCTGAATTCTCTTCGCAGTTGAATGTCCTAAACAAGAGTGCGACTTACGAGGCCAGTCGCGATACAAAAACACTCTATAAGCCTTAAAAATAACTTAATTTTGGCGTTATTAACTCGCCGGTCGGCTGTGTGGAGAACATAACTTTTGCTAAATGTCGAATAAAATGTGCAATAAAATGGCAGCAGGAAGAACCGCGCTCGCGCAACGCGGAGTGAACACTCGGAGTGAACCTCGTTTGCAGGTACGAAAAGTTCGAGTCGAATACGGAAAACGGCGTGACTTCAGAGCTGGCGATTCCGACGACGGACAGGAGCGACGCGGCCCTCTACACCTGCGTCGCAAAGAACGAGTACGGCAGCGACGAGAGGAACATCAAGCTGCTCGTCGTCGGTGAGCTACGGTCATTCTTCCGGATGAAACAGAAGAAGCAACGCAAGCGCAACCATGTAGTGAAACATGCTGCTATTCTTGTCTTCGTTTTTACAGAGGTCCCCGCTCAACCGCTGGACCTTCGTATCCTGGAAGTCTGGAGCCGCAAGGTGAACGTCATTTGGTCAGAGCCGTACAGCGGGAACAGCCCCATCAACAACTACATTGTTCACTACTGGAGGGACAGAGGTATGTCGCTATTTTTTTATGTGTGTAGGTTTGCAGATATTTTATAACTTTTTTTTTAATGAGCGAGGAAAAAAAAAAGAACCATGAACCTCGCATCGCATCATGCTCGCCACAACTCAGCTTTGCCACAACCGCGCTCAGCTCCTGCCACAAACAATTAAAATTTCCTTTCAGCGGCAGAACACCGCAAGGAGGTCCCGCGACGGAAGTGTGTCCGAGCCTCAATCGCGTCAGAGCGCATACTCACTTGCAAGTGTACAGTTTTTCAAAACGAAAACAACCTGCGCGCGAACTATTTCTCGGGTCAATCGCGAGAAAGAGTAGGGCAGATTTTAGTATGGCTCTTCCGTAATTTCTTCCGACATGTTGATTGTAACAAAGATTCTGCACAACATAACCCCAACGCAGTAATGACCACTCGACTTCTTCCAGCTGCTGCGTCGAGCAAGCTTTTCTTTAAGTTCAGTAATGGAGACACGCACAGTTATAGTTCCGCTGAAGTCGGCTGTACCGGAGCAGATAACACAACGACTGTTGGCACCTAGAAATCATACAGCCACAGCGGGTGCAGGCAAATATTACTATATCCCGCAACAGACAAAGGGATAGGAAGGGGGGAGGGGAGGAAGGGGGAGGGAGGGAGCACGCTAGAATACTCCAGGCCTGCACTCAGCCCTTGCTCAGAACAAAACTTTATCTTCCGTTTGTCCATCTTCACTCTTGAATAATAATCTGCATGATTATCGCAAACTTATGAGCACAATTACTCTTCTCCGCTCCAGCGCTGTAGATTGCTCGTGCAAGTCTTTCGTAAAGCGGGGAATGAACGCGAGAAAGCCGCACCCCTCGTTGTCTCCGGTCGCTACTCTTCAATGATAAATTCGTATGCAGACACGCGGTCTTTGTATGCAAATTCGCGCTCGTCGAAATGAACGGATGTTCGTACACCCAATGGCAAATCGTGCAAGTGCCGTTCACACAAAAGAACTCTCGCGCGCCTTCCGCTTGCCGCCGCAGACGGGGCGCATCGCCTCATGGAGCAGACCGTGCCGAGCAGCCAGACTTCGGCCATGATCAGCGAGCTTCACCCGGGCGCCTCCTATTCTCTCACCGTGACCGCCGAGAACGAAGTGGGTCAGGGTCCCCCCTCGGACCCGGTACGCTTCCTCACCGCCGAAGAAGGTGAGTCAGCAAGCAGCCCGCCTTGCATGCAATATGCATCACGTAAGCCCCCGCACAAAAGCGAATCTCATTGCGTTCAGGACGTTACACACACATCCCGCATGATCGCTTACGCTTAAGGTGGCGCGGACGAGTTCGCACCTGCTTGCGAGCTGGTGCCGACCTTGCTTGTCCCTGAAGCCTACCAGTACCGCTGCCAACAGCTCTTGTAACCTCGACGATGACTTAAGCGATCGGCGTGCTGCTTTCTGCTATGAGCCGTATAAGTCCAGAGCGTCAGATGTGTTGCGAGGAAGGTCACCGTAATGAATGAAGACGCTGCCCGTAGCGTTTAAAATACTGACCAACGTTACTCCCACTCACGATTTACGGAAGGGCTTTCGCATAACTTGTAGCCGTGGCACTTTCACGGAACGTGACGGTCAAGAGGAAGTTGGTAAAACACAAAACAAGGCGAACAAATGCTCTAGATGGAAATGGGATGTTCGAAAATATACGCAAGCAAATATTACCACCAGTTTCTACGCCTTTTTATTTTTTGAAAGCTCAACATGACAACTCGGTAACCTGTGTCATATGTTCTTGTTTTTGCCGCATCCAGAGCCCGGCGGATCACCAACCGACGTCTGGGCAGCTGCCAAGGGACCTACTTCTATCGCCGTTTCGTGGAAGGTACTTTTTTTATGTCCAGTTCATGCCACTGACTAGCGCACCACTTTCTCTTTGAGACCATGAACATGCGCCAACCTGTTGACCAATCTAGTTAGACTGGCAACGTAAATCACGGGAAAATAACAGAACGCTCACTGTCGACTAAATATAAATCAGTAAAACACGGACGTCAAGAAGTACGCCCGTCTTGTGCATACGTGAGCTCGCCTATGTGTTGGTGTATAAGTGCATATGCATAAGTATGCGTGCGCGTAGGCGCGCACGCTTTCCACAGATTGCATTTCACCGCGGAACTACACGCCTTTTTTAACGGGATAGCGTTAAGGGCACCGTGTCGCAGAAAATCCGGCGTCGGTGTAGGCGTGGGCGCGCCGGCGTCGGAGAAAATAATCCCGAACCACCCCAACCGCGCAGGCCCTCCGCGTGGCGCAAGGCGATAGTGAACAAAATTTTAAATTTTCAAGGTAAAATCCATCAGAAAAATCGTAAAGTACGACTTAACCACAACCTACAGATACGATAGCGTCGGATTGTAATTTGAATGTACGAGAAAACATAATTCTGTTACCAGGAAACTCAAACACAAACTCCTTTTCCAGCATTTCTACCATACCAAGCGCGGCGCGTCCGGGTAGGTTACTTGCAAAAAAAAAAAAACACACACACACACACACACACACACACACACACACATCCAGATGGGGATCGCCTTTTCGGCAGCGTAAAACGGCAGCGGCGCACAGAGGCGAAGGTGGAAAAAAAAGAAAGCTGCAGTTGCCGGGAAGTCTTACACGCATTCAGGGATCTTTGAATATTATCGCGTTGCACTCTTAAATGCGAAGCTTAAGCGTCCTCCAATTTTTCTTTCTGGCGTCTGTTCTCACGCCGTAAAAAAATGTATCGTAAACCACACCAACTTGCCCAGCACCAAGTCCTTTAAAACTACATAGTCACTTACGCATTGTTCCCTCGTATTGTCAACTCTGGCAAGACGCTCACACAACCATGATGCAAGTTTTCATCGTTTTCCGCATTGCACGACATTTGTAGCCCCCTCCTCGAGACACGTGGAACGGTGTGCTCAAGGGCTACTACGTGGGATACCGGGCGGCCGAGTCCAGCCAGCCGTACTCGTTCAAGACGGTCGAGACAGTGGTCAACGGATCCCAGGAAGTCACGCTCGTGGGTCTTTCAAAGTCCTCGCGGTACAGCGTGATCGTGAAGGCCTTCAACGCCATTGGAAGCGGACCGCCATCCGAAGCGCTGCTCGTCCGCACATTGGATGGCGGTTAGTATACAGCGCAAAACGTTTGTCGACACAAGTTCATTTTAACCGTTTGCAACGCAGGAAAATCTAAAAATAACGCTTTCACATTACAGGCAGGTCTCAGACAGTTATTTTTTTTTTCTTTTAGGGTCACTCCGTCGGTTGCAAACAACTCGTACCTTATTGACCAAGCTTGTCAAACCTAAGTTGTGCCATGCGCACGTTAGGTCTCGTTCATAAAGTGGTTTGTATGCCATTCTATTGCTTGCATCAAGCGAGAGGATTTCCAATCGAGTTTTTATTCCAAAATGAACCGTCGGCAAATAAGGCCAGCGTTTAACTTCATTTATATCATTGACAGGTGAAAAAAACAAAAAACAAAAAACACGCGTGCTTAAAATGAGCCAATTAAGCCTCGCGAGTCCCTTGAGTTACCGCTCTTGTTGAGTTAAATGTAGACAAAAATGCTAAGTCGAAGAAATCTAAAATTTTGTATTGGCGCATATGCAAATTAGGACTGTACCTAAGGATTAGCCAAGCAGCTCCGCGGTAATACGAGTGTCTTCGACGACTCTATCGACGTCGTGAACGCTGCCCCGTCTCCTTTCAGGTGTGTCGCTTTAATTCTTTGAAGTTTCAGTGAGCTATGAGATTGGCCCTATATTGTGTGAACGAAGCGTTCACTTATTCGGATAGGTTTGCCTCAAAGTTCAGCGGTTAACAATAAGCGAACTCACTAAGACGAGCAAATGGTTTACATTTTTTCCTAAGTTCCTTTCACAGTACGTTTTTGCGAAACGCTGTCATGCTGCAGTACGACCATATAGAACACCTCATCGTCTCGCTCAGCATACTCCACTGAAGCATGGTTAAACAATGAAAACGGTTTCCGCAATCCTGCCGCTGGGTTCGGTTCATCATTGGCTCGGCATGTGTATAACGAAACCATAGCGCTTTACAACTTGCAGTGAAGGGATCGTCGTTCACGAAGCTGGTATTTACGCTGCACTTATGTTTACGTGCCACCATTCATTCTTGCAGATGTGCCATTCGCCCCTGCGCTGACCCTGATCTCAAGCACCGACTCTGCCTTCAAGGTTAAGTGGACCCACTCGAAGGCCACCGCTGCTCCCGTAACAGGTACTGTCGTCGGAAACATATCTACGGGAAACATAGCACGGAAGAGTGGATCGAGTTACTGATCGATTGATTGATTGATTAATTGATTGAGTGAGTGAGTGTGATCGATCAAACGTGTTTTATCGTCCTTGATTGCGAGGGACGCCGTGATGGAGAACTTGCAATCACGGCGTCCATCATTATTTTTGCCACATGGAACGTCTTAAAGTGAAATTCCAGTGCGTGAGCGTTTTCGCATTCGCGCCTAAAGGTATGCTGCAGCCAAGGCCGGGACCTCATGTTGAGCAGCAGAAGTTAACCGCTACACCGCGCGACCAGTAACACTGATCAATCACCAAAAATCACCAAATATGATGAGGGCACAAACTTCATAACTATTGGCACAAACTTCATAAACTATAGTAATATTGCATTTGTGGCTCATTAAATTTTAAATTGCTAATGCTGCAAATAAGCACGGCATAACCTATTCAGGCAAGCCACGACATCTGCATGAAAGTTCTGCCGCGAAACATCTCAGTAAAGGCGCCAGCCTTCTGCCATGAAACTTTCACTGGCATTTACGGAAATAAATAAAAAATATGTTCCGGTTTGACACAAAAACCAACAACCATCAAAATTTCTAACAGTTGCGAGGGCGGCAAAGGTGGATAGACAGAAACAATCGAGCCTGCGGCACGTTACTTAACATTATTGGCCCACTATGGGCAACTAGTGGTCATAATTCACAGATACGCCTTCAGTCACAAAGTCCTCAAAACATGTATTGTTCCATGAATATGACATAATTAACATAAGGAGTGCTGAGTAACAGTTGTTCTTAACAGCCGGCTTTTTGGTCACAAGGGGATATAAGACGGTGGTTTACCAACATAACTGAGTTTCAAAGGGCACAAGAAACGAATATTAAGTTAAGCTGTTTAACTAAATTATGCTTCTGCAATGCAAAGCTGCCACTCTTATCATGAGTTAGGCTGCTTAACTGAATTATGCTTCTGCAATGCAAAACTGCCACTCTTATCATGAGTTAGGCTGCTTAACTGAATTATGCTTCTGCAATGCAAAGCTGCCACTCTTATCATGAGTAGAGGCTTGGTAAGCCTTATCACCTGTACTCTTATCATGAGTACAGGCGCAAGGACGAACAAGTGGCAAGTCCACCTTTAAGTTCCCGATCGTTCTCACCCAGACGTCACGGATTTTGGCAGCGTCTACTCGGGTCTACTTAATTGTTTATCGGTAAAAAAAGGTTGTACATCTTAGATGAAAGCAAAGGCTTAACCTTGGAAGGTTCGATAACATTTTCTGAGCCAAAACACCGAAAATACGCGAAAATATCTTGAAATTCATGACGCCATACTGACGTATCGGTGTTGAAGTTTCGGTGCGAAATTCAATAAAGGTAATTTTGGTCTTCATTTCCTCTAATGGCAGTTAAACCTAATTAGTGAAATGAATGAACACACTGTTTTGACAGACTACTTTACCAGTCTAAACTGATTTAGTGTGGCTCCTTATAGAGTCCCTTTCAAGTGAGCTGCAAGCGAGAACGCGGGGTGCCTGCTTAAGCAACTAAAAACAAAACAAATCATGGCATAAGTACAGAGCGCTTGGCGCTAACTTTACGAGTACAATTTTAAGCAGCGCATTCTTCATCCCTCACCAGGCTACACGCTGCACTACAAGAAGAACGCTGGCCCCTGGCACCACATCCCGGTCGTGGCTTCGGACGACACGAGCTACACGCTGACGGATCTGGACGGGGGTGCGACGTACAAGGTGTACCTTACCGCGTCCAACCAATTTGGACGCGGGTCTGGTAGCGAAGCCATAATCATCAACACCACTAACGAAGGTAAGCACTTTCCTAACCTAACCTAAATGTAAAACGCGGCGCATCATTTGACGTGGCTCTCGATCATCCATCTCTATTCGAGGAAACAGCAATGCAATTCCTAAGAAACATGCGCCTTTGCTGTATTGGTTACAGCTCTAAATATACTGGCGTGGTACCCGCAACCGCCAGGCATTGCGACCAAGGAAGCTTTACATTTCTTGCGTATATGCAGTCTTGCAATGAGCATTTACTATCACTAACGTCAAAAATGTGTTGTGGGAAAAAGATGGCTGCGGCTTAACTCAGTTATGCCTGGGTGTGCGTAGTGAGAAGCACGGTTGATGTTATTGTTTAGCTTGGTGTTTCATTCCGTCATTGATCCGCGGCCCTGGCATGAGATGCCGAACTAGACGACGAACCATCATCTTCTGAATTCACTCGCCGGGCCGCTTCGTACTTACGACGCTTCTCGAGGCGTGCGGCTCCTTCTTCCTCCGTCTCCTCGGCTCGCTGCCTCTTGGATTCGTTCCGACGACGAAGCCTGGCTTCTTTCAGTCTCTCCGACTCACTTTCAATATCTGCCGACGAATCACACCGAGCCACCCCTTCTATATATACGATGCAACGCCGGTTCCTCCGGCGATGCAACGCCGGCAATGGCACTTTCTTTGCACTGAACATCGAACGACGTAGGCGAGATGGCTTGCCACAACATGTACGATTGCGGCGCAGGTCATGACCGGGCTTGGGTCTTCTACAAGGATCCCTCCCTGCTGGTTCCCGCAGCGTCCTTTCTCATCGCTGTCCTTGTCGTCATCACCGTCGTCACCGTCTGCATCAAAAAGACCAAAGCGCACAAGAACTTTGAAAAATGTGAGCATTTCGTCAGCACTGCCACCATCCTTGCTAACACTGATGTGAGGTCGCATGAATAGTGGTGAGAAGAAGGCGAAACAAAAGCAAACAGAGGAAGGATCCAAAGGAGGACTAAATACTTCATGTTAGAAATAAACAAATTTGGCAAGAAGCAAATGAGGCAAATCCGCAGCGTAGCGAAGAAAAGCTAGAGATAGCAAACTGTGTATGAGACTTAAAAAGGGTGTGATATCCCATGCCGAAGAAGACGGACACACAGAAACAGAAAAAGAATTCATCGTAGCGGATGCTAAGAAGGTGTACAAAACGAAAATTTTCACTACGTCACTGCGATGATAGCAGCTATAAATAAAAACACAGTAGCTACGATGCTAAATTACCAGTGTTAACGATCCGAGATCCGAGGAAACAGTGACAATGCGTTCGCGCTTGTTTGTGGGCGGGGCACATTAAATCAGACAACTACCGCTTATCTATGCTAGAAAATTACATAAAATGTCTCACAGTGAACCAGTGATCAATGCCGGCTTGTGTGGTGCGTGTTCCTGGTACGCGCCGTTTTCTCGGTCGCAACTCAGGTCCAACTAAAAACTTTAACGAAAGCAAGAATGACGAATACTCCTCAGGCTACATGTGTAATTAACCACTGCATTTAGTCACTAGGTACTCAGTTTATTACATACATTTTGCTTTCTTCTGTTATAACGAAGCTCAAGTAACCTTCCCCTGGTGAATAAAGTATCAAAGTGAGGACTTCTCCTAACGGGCCACTCCCGCCTTTCCTCCGCCTGTCCCTATCCCTGCTCCTTCTTTCGTGGTTCGGCCGCAGCCCTGGAAGCAGAGAAGCGCCAGAGCTACGGCGAGGTGACGCAGCAGCAGCAGCGCTACATCGACGTCACAGAGAAGCGCAACCGCTCCGACTACGCCACCATCCAGAGCCGGAGGAGCCTCTCCGGCAGCTACAAGATCGAGGAACTACGCTCGGCGGCACCTAACAGGGGATACAACACTACAGACGTGAGTTCCCTCATTCCATGACCACTAAGTGCGTGGGTACTACCTGCATGAGTGAATGAGCCTTGAGGGCATTCTGCTCGGGTGCTGACAGCACCCGAGCATTCTAGGTGAGTGCGTGCTTGAAGAGCGGGGACTAAGAGGGGGGGGGGGGGGGGGGGAGAAATGTATCAAGAACACAAAGGAATCAACAAAGATGAAGCTACGCACACACAATGGAATGACGTACGTGACGTTACCGACGGACGGAAGGAAGCAGACCATAGAATCCCTGGACGGCTGCCTTTGGGAAAAATGGCATATAGGCTATAAGGCTCATTCACACTAGGCCGACACGACACCGATTTGGTCTGCCCGACGGTTGGCGACAGCAGTTTAACGGACCCCGGAAAACGCTGTGGCCCAACGGTTTAAAGGAAGGAACAACGCTATCGCCAACAGTCGTCAGACCAAGATCGGTGTCGTGTCGGCCTAGTGTGAATGAGCCTATAGCGCGAGAAAACAATTTGCATATTGATGTGTTCGGGCTAAGTGAACGACGCTGCAAAAGCCGTTGGTTTTCTGCATCAAGAAATATGGTGCTCGCAGAAATAGGAATAATGATAACGTTAGGTGGTCTTATTTTTATTCATTCAAGTAAAAACAACTGTAAACATTGTTTTGTCATGTTGTATCAATAAAATTTCTCTCGACGACAAACTCGTAAAAACATAATAGGATCTGGGCGCGAGCTAGATGGTACGATACCTTCATGGTGAAACAGCGCTAGAGGCGCACAGACGAGAGAAGAGCACAAGGACGAGGTCGGCGCTCGTCCTTTTGTGTTCTTCTCTTGTCAGTGTGTCTTAAGCGCTGTGTCACCACGAAGGTATCGTGTCAGCAAAATATTGTGGCCTACATGGTAGTTTAAATCGGTAGAAACCAGCCACCTAAACAAATCATTGCAAATGCCCTAACAGAACGGCAAAATGTGACAACGAAGCTTCACGACTAAATGCTTCTCACAGCGGAAAATAAAATACATGTTAGTTGTCCCCAGCTGTCATTTCGAATATTTCATACATAAATGTGCTCGCAAATTTTGTTAACCTCTCTTTTGCAGGCCAAGGACAGGCGGCGCTCGTCCCTTCGCAAAAGCAGCGCTTCCTCCCACGTCTACGACAGCGCGGCGTGATTCAACCAGAAACAAGCCCGAGAAACTGCTGTTGACATCTTCTAAAACTGTTGAATTTGCTCTTATCCGTTGTTCTAGTCACGCGCCAGCCGTACAAGCACGTTACGACCCCTATTCTGTACTTACGATTTTCTCTCGCCACTGCCCCTTAATATATCCCTTGAATAACTTTCTCCCCAAGACAAGCCAGGTGTGTCCCGCGTGTGTACAGAGGAAGCTTGACATCCCCGTCTCTATGAGAGATGTTGTGGCATCTCAGCGACCTACAAGCACATCATGCAGAAGTCGAGCTGTTACACGAGTCATATGAGCGGTACAGTAGAGCAGTAAGGACAGCAGTCTTAAAACATGGGGATGAAATCACTGATTTCACTCGAAAACAACTAAGTACGAGCAGATGATCAACGCAAATGTGCTGCGTCACCAAGTCTATACTAATACTCGATGTGTGGAGGAAGCGAAACTGACGTCACAGGCCGCCAAGCAATAGAGAGCCTGCGCAAGGTGTCCCTATCGCAAGAATGCTTTCAACTCTCGTTTCAGGCACCAAGAGGGTGTCCAATCGGTATTATTTACCGTTCTAGTCATATTTAGTATGATGAGTGTTACCAAATGTTCTAGTCAAATGTTTGTATAATAATGAGGCTTTACAATTCCGTACATGAGTAATATTCCCTGTTTCGCGTAGAGCATAACCGGTTACTTACATTTATCTGCCTTCTGGTGGCACGTGTGGACGACATTCGGTTCTTATTGCAAATGTTTTCTCGCGTATAAGTTATCCCTGCTGTTTTCACGAGTGGCATGTCTCAGGGCTTCAACTATGCTTATTGAGAAAGAACTTTAGTCGAAAGAAAGAGGCTTTCCGACAGATTGCAACGTTAGGTTTTCTTTGCCGAGTCGTCACTCAAAAACAGCTAGCAAGTTTGAAGCCACGCAAACACACACTCAGGGCCCCGAAGATAGCACGGTGCCAAGATAAAGACTACGTGAATATGTTTCCTAACAGTCACCGTTTGTGAAATCTGATTCAAGTGATTTCTTTCGTGAGTGTGTACGCTGCGAAGCGCGTATTTTCTTTGTTATTATAGTCGCAACAACTGCAGGGTCGGCGCGTAAGAATATGTAATAGTTCACACGCAATGAAAGCGTTTCAATATTCTCAAAGAACACAATTTCGCAATCCCGTTGGCCTCTTATGACATCACACGTATGGCCTCTTATGTCCTCCAACTCAGCCGTGCTCTTGCCAACTCAATTCCATCTTGCTCAACAAGCAATGTACGTGTTCCTCGATGTATATTTATTTATGCAATTCACAAAGAGTGCTAAAGGCTCTGCTGGAACCGTTCTGGTAGTACAGGGCAGGAATGAACCAAATGCTCAAATATACAGTAACATGTGTTTTTTATACATATGGCAGGCATTACTGTTTAGTTCGAACCAACATTGCCAAATTATGTCATCTTGCAGGGTACCACAGCGTTATGAGGATGAAGA